>NC_048219.1:119965908-120182487 GCF_002007445.2 Ailuropoda melanoleuca | reverse complement strand
ATAACATTTTTTTAAATGATTCTTGGGAACATGGGCCAAGTCTTTTATCTCTAGTACCTTTCACAGTATACAAAAAATAAATGTGTTTTAAAGATCTTAACATTGGGGCACCTGGGTGCCTGCCTGCCTTCAGCTCAGGTCATGATCCTGGGGTCCTGGGATAGAGCCCCACATCAGGCTCCCTGCTCAGCAGGGAGTCTGCTTGTCCCTCTCCCTCTACCCCTCCCTTCACTTGTGTTCTCTCTCTCAAATAAATAAATAAATAAATAAATAAAAAGATTGTAACATTGTTGATTGGAAAGCTTCTTGAAGTTACACTCATACTGCCCCGCCCAGGTCAAGCACTTAACATATGTTTATTAAATGAAAAAAAAAATGCTTCAATTAATGAAGGAATGATGATGAGATGACATGGTACCACATTACTTCCTAGAAACAAGAAAGACAGAAGCTCTGCTGGCTCCACTATTGTTAGCTCTACGGGACTTTTACTACCCGTCCTCAGCAGCAAATGGATAGCATGAGTTCTTTGCCACAGATGGACTACAGAGCCCTAGCCTGTCTCTTGGACCCTCCCCTGCTTCATCTGAGGCTCCTCATTGCCATAATCAAGTTGTGATCAGGCAGGGAGCCCAGGTAGAATGTGCTTCTGTGGGGGGATTAGATAGGGACATTAGCACCACAGACGAAGAAAGAGTTCCATTGACTTCGGTAGCTAGTAACTGAATTGTGCTGTGAGAGTATCTCTTTTACTTTCTTACTTGGAGTCAAACATTTGTCCTTTTACAAATTCTTCCCTCTTTGATACGACTAACTACAGTGGGACTGAGCTCCCAAGCATTGAATGAGATTCAGAAGATCAAGAGATATTATGCATGTACGTGGTCTCCAAGTTAGGTTTAAATGTCACCTCCTATGGAATGAGTCCTTTGAACGATTTGTGATGCCAGAATCTATGTAACATATCTTGCTGCCTTAGTACATACCATGTAAGATGTATCTTACTTACTTGTACTGTTCCCATAGCAGCATCCCACTACATTACAATATCTTATTACAGTTTGGGGGATACATTGAGAATTGTTTCATGAAGCCCATAATACTATAAAAGACATGTTCTAACACTGTCAGCCTCTTTGGTGGATGTTAGCCTCTTCCCCCAATACCAGTATGAGAAAGAACTGCCCACTGTTTGACACTAATCTATGTATCTGGTGTGTGAGGCTCTAGGTAGGATATTCTAGGAGGTGGTCACATGCTGCAGCACCAGACATTGCAAATGTAATTTGAGTTCCCAAGTGTCTCACCAGGTAAGATACTATCTCAAATAGAAGCATCCACTGAGGGCTGCAAAGAGCAACCACTGGGGATATACACAAGGGCAGCAAGAAGTTCCTCCGGATTCTGGGAGCCTGACTACACACAAGTCTGTTCTATGATACCATCTGGAAAGGAAGTGAGGACATGGACACTGAGAGGGTTCACTTCTGGATGTTACAACTTCAGGAGAAGGATTCTACGAACAAATTAAACAGCATCTCTTTAGCTCTTGCCTCCTTGCTTGGTCCATCTCTCACAAATGCGCTTACCCAAACTTCACTGTGTGTTCTTGATTACATCTAAAAACACACCTGATTTCTAGAATGAGGAGGTAGCAAGTGAATATGTATCTATATTATACAACATATAACAATACATAGATCCAAACATCTCATTCTTTGAGGATTACTCGTTATTATGGTTCATTGCATTTCACCTGTAGACTGCCTCTTTATCGACTTCTACATTTCTTTACTTCTTCCTCTTGTCACTTTATAATAGCTGTTCTCTTACTGTTGTAGCATCTTCAAAATCTTCCACCACCCATTTACCAAACCAACATTTCCCATCTCCCTCACTAATATTTAACTGCTAGGGAATAGTTATGATGAAGAAAATCAGATAATGTGCCAGCCATATGGTTTTCATTTTCCTAACAAATCTTTCCTGGGAATTTGTTTATAAAAGACTAACCACAGTGTCTATAGTCCAATCTTTTTTTTTTTTTTTTTAATTTCACAGTCCTTCAATTTATCTGTTTCTGTACTAAAAGGAAGATGATTGCAATCACCAAGGGAAAAATGTCTGGCAATTAGAGTTGGACACCAGACGGGGTATAATAGTTCGCTAGGGCTACTGTTACAAAGCCCCACAAACTGGGTAGCTTAAACAACAGAACTTTATTGTGTCATAGTTCTGGAGGCTAGAAATCCTAGATCAAGATGTTGGCAGGACTGGCTGCTTCTAAGGGCTGTGATTAATCTGTTTCATGTCTCTCTCCTAGCTTCTGGTGCTTTGCTGGCAATCTTTGGGGTTCCTTTGGCTTATAGAAGCATCACCTCAATCTCTGCTTTCAACCTCAGATGGCGTCCTGTATATGTGTCTTTCTCTAAATTTCCTCTTTTTATAAGGACATCATCATATAGAGCCATCCTAATGGCCTCATTTTAACTGGATTACCTCTGTCAAACCCTATCACTAAATAAGGTTATATTCTGAGGTACTGGAGGTTAGGACTTCACATTTTGGGGGGACTGCCATTTAACCCTTAATATTAGGGGATTACTTTTTCTCTGTTTGTATGGCTGGACTGGGCTATGTCTTGCTTCCTCAACAGCAGACTCGACTAAACAGTGGGCAAGTTACTTCCAGTTTCATTCTGCCTTTTGACCACATGACATTGGTCTCACTTGGTATCATCCCTCAAAGGAAATAGTCTTATTGGAGAGGGTGAAAATAGTGACTTGGTTTTAAAGAACCTGCCCATCATCCCGATGGGAGAACAAAAACTCGTTCACACTCTGCACCTCCTTGTTTCTGTCTCTCCTCTTCCCTCCCCACTCCCCACTCTGCACTCCTTCTTGCAAGCTGCAACCCCATCTGACATTTTCTTCTGACCCTCCTCAGAAGTCACTCTGGCTTAAGACACTACTTGCTGTTGTGCAGAGAGCCAAAGCAGCAGCTCAGCTGGGTCTCTTTCTCAAACAGCAGAACTGCTGAGCCTTCCTGCTGGGAAGCCTTTGTCCCCCTCAGCCATTACCACAGAGAAAGACCTTCTCTGCTCCAGAGATCAGCAACAGGCTTATCTGTGAGTAAAGAGTTCAGTGCAATGAGTTGAAAATACCACACCTGGGGGTCAGTGGGCCATATGCGGTTAAATGAAAATAACTGGAAGGGTCCACGTAGCCATCCAGAAAATCCTCCAAGTTTCAGTTCATTTTCCCCAAGCCCCCACCATGTTTCCTGTTGGCCTCCTCCTTCCGTCTGAAGAGTGTGTACTCCTTGGCCATCTCTCAGACCTAGGGGAATGAAGCTGCAAAGCGGAGTCATGGTTCAGACAGTTGTTTTTGTTTTCCTAATAGAAAAGCTAGCACTCTGCTCACACATGAACCATTTGCAATCTTCGTGTTCTTCTGAGGCTTTGACATCAACCAAAATAAAAGGTCCTGTTGCTTCAGGGAAACTTGTAAGCTGAGTTACAGAGACAGGGAGAGCTCATTAAATATCACCTTCCAGTACACCTTGCAGAAAGGTGATTAGGAGGGGAGTCAGAGAGATGAAAGAGATGAAAGGGAGAGATGAAAGACAGAAAGCCCCCTTTGTTTGAAAAGGTCTGGGCACAGGGCTTAGCCTGCGTTTGGAGGAAAGGGTGACCGTTTTGGAGTAGCAACTCTTCTCAGCCATGCTGTGACTTCAACTCTCTGCTTACATTTAAACTTGTCAAACAGGAAAATAGTCCTGCCTCATGGGTGAATATTGAGATGATGCAGAATTACAATGTTTTTTGCCTCAACAGATCATTTGGAGGCAAATTCTTCTGCTCATTTCAATAGAAGTATCTCATTATAGTTTGGCTTCCAAGGCAGGAAAGGAATGGATAGGAAAGTGAGAGACAAAGCGAGAAAAGGAAAGTAGGGCTGGTGCTGACGCATGCATGCCTCGGTGTGGGTCTGGCTGAGACGACACGCACGCTCTCTGTCACACGCTGCTCTGGCCTCAGGCTCCCCATCCGGACTCCATCTCTCCATCTAAAAGTGCATTTCTGTGCACAGAAACACATCCACCTGCACGCACATGAATACGGACTGCTAGGGAGACTTCATTATCTTTCTGGTGTGGGAGTGGAGGAACAAAAAAGCCTTTGATGACTCCAGCTCGCTCTCGTGTCTCCTTCTCTCCCAATGGTGTTCTCTTTCTGTAGTGTGCTCAAACTGTTCCCTATGTTGTCCTTTCTCCCCATGTGAGTGCAAGGCTGGGAACATGTCTTTTATTTTTTTATGGACTGAAGCGCCACGATACTGAGCAGATAATAGATATTTAATAAATGTTTTATTAATTGGATTTCCACTCTGGCTAAACAATCAGCTTGTATTAGACCAACTCCACTAAACAACCAGAATAGCTGGATTTTTTGAAAAGATCCATCTGTTTGAAGTCATCAGAGTTACCACTGCAGACAGCAAGTAGGACCAGGGTCCAGAGAGACAGGAAATGCACTGAGGGGAGAGCCAGCATGGGGCTCTTGTCCCCTCCAGGCACTTGCTGAATCATAGGAGGGATGGGGCTGAGAGCTGAGGACAACCAGAGAGGGAGAGCTAATCAATTCTATTTCAGTAAAGCTGGGGGAACCCCCCAACAAATGTTCTTAGAACTCTAAGAAGAATTTTTTTAAAGGGGTTGGCTAAAAGATAGAGAAGCTGAGCAGTCTCACAAGGTTGAGGAAATAAAAGTTGGAGCTGCAAGGAAAAGGGGCCTGATGAATACTTCAGGCTCACAGTTGTGATCGCTGAAGGGCTGCACCAGGGAGTAAGGAAGAAGGAGAAATAGCTCTGTTGTCAGCAAGACTGCAGCCCAATTCAGTTCGGATCAATCCGAGTTTGGATTAAGGTGAACGGCCCTATTCTAACTGCCTTCCAGAAGCAAAAGTAAATCGGCTCTGGAAGAAGATCGCATCATCGGCAACTGCTACACTTTCTCCTACAGCCTTTCAATGATATTTACCTTTTTACACCTCCTGCGCACTTACCTTTCAAATCCTGCTGGTGAGGCATGGAAAAGGTATAGGGACGCAGAACCTTGGCCTCCAGGTCTGTTTCCTTATTTCCAGGGTGAGACAGGTTTATCCAGCTTTGAAATTCTCTGTGTCTGTGTGTGAAACTGGCCTGGGCCTCAGGTCATGCTGCCTCCTGTTTGAATCACTTCTTATTCACCCGGCTGCTGAGGGAGGATTCCTGCGTATGGTTGTGGAGATGACTGAATAGGGGACACCAAATACATATACACCCAGAGCCACACAGACTCATGGCCCAGGGAAGAAAGATAGTGCATGCCATGCAGGACCACTCAGGGGCTGCACTCGGTAACAGAGCGAAAAACCAGGGCTGTGGGAAGCAGTCTTTGTGGTATCAAGAGAGAGGAACAACCCCTGATAGTGACTGGCTTGTTTGAATCGTACTGTGGGCTGGTAGGGAGCTGGAACCCACTTCTCAGGGATAAGCTGGTCCCTCTGATAAGGAGGGTTGTTTGCCAAGAGACTCCAACCTGTAGGAGCAGAGTGGGGATGGGAACTTGCAGTTAGGCCATTTGAGCCTCTCTTGATTTTACCAGTTGTCAAGGCTGCACATAATACCGAGTCTTCATTTTAGGCCTTACACCACACCTCCCAAGGGAGAAGGCCCTCTACCCACACTCCATGCCCAGCTTCCACTATGCTCCTCCCCTGCCTGGACTTTTCACTTCTCCTTACATCTCATACTCTTCTCTTGCATGCTATGGTTCTCCCCAGACTTTGGGTCCTTGTCGCCTCCCATCGTTGTGATAACATCATGTAATAGATTTCTTTGCCTCCCCAGTTGAATCTATTCTGGTCACAGCTGACGCATTAATCTTCACAAAATACAGCTTTAACCACATTGGTTCCCAGTAGCTCCCATGAGCCTTCGATCCCTCCCTACTGAAGTTGTGATTGGGCTTCCCCACGCTGTGTGAAAACACGAGTGTAAGCACGATGGCAGGTCCACTGAACTAACTGCAATCCACTGCGTGTCAGGAGCCAGTTCTCTGACCTCGGTTTAAAAAATTAGATACCTGCCTCTATGTGGCTACTTTCTAAAATGATCACATAATCAAACTTAAAAAGTTTGGTTAGTGCCAATTTTGTTATTGACATCTTTTTCAGTAAAATGGACCATCTCGGTTATAAGAATATGATTTTCACTTATCGGAGTCCAAAAGGAGCTATTTTCTTTAATTTTTTTTGGAGGAGGGGAGTGGCTTTTTATTTTTCATTTAAGTAAACTCAACCCCCAACATGGGCTCACGACCCTGAGATCAAGAGTCGCGTGTTCAACAGACTGAGCCAGCCAGGTGCCCCAGAAGGAGCTACTTTCATTTTGAATGATTAAAAAAAAAAAAAGGTATGGCTATAACCTTTTAAAATTTTTCCTGAGTTGATTCTTTTCAAGAAAAGGTTGGGAAAGCTAGGCCCATCATCAAGGCTTTCACGTTGCCTGCTCACTCCCTGGATGTGCTGCCTCTCACAGGGTCCACATAAGACCATCACATAAATCCATCACTCATTCATCTGGCTGCCTTTTTTAAACTAGAATTTATTTTTTTAAAGAAATTTTAAGTTCACAGAAAAATTGAACAGGAAGTTCAGAAAGTTCCCATATCTGCCCTTCCTCCACACATGCACACCCTCCCCGACTATGTTCCTCCTGCACCAGTGGGCGCATGTGTTACAACAGATGAACCTTCAGTGACACGTCATTATCACCCAGATTCCACAGTTTACATTCGGGCTCATGCTGGGTGTTGTAGGTTCTATGGATTAGAAAAAAATGCATAATGACGTGTATCCACCATCCTAGTATCAGACAAGATAGTTTCACTGCCCTAAAACATCCCCTGTGCTCTGCCTATCCACTCCTCCCTCCCCACTAGCCCTGGGCAACCACAGATCTTTTTACTGTCTGCATAGTCTGGCCTTTTCCAGAATGTCAGATAGCTGGAATCCTACTGTATGCAGCCTTTTTGGTTTGGCTTCTTTTACTGCATTTAAGTTTCCTCCACGTCTTTTTATGGCTTGATAGCTCATTTCTTTTTAGTCCTGAATAATAGTCCATTGTCTATTATTTATCCACAGTTTATTTATCCATTCACCTACTGAAGGACATCTTAGTTACTTCAGAGTTTGGGCAATTAAAAATAAAACTGCATCTAGCACACTTTTTGCCTTGTAAACAGACCTACCTTGGGTGTCCAGCCAAACAGGATGGAGATGGGAATCCTGATGAACAGCGACCTCATTGAATGCTGCTGTATGGGGCTGTGTTCGGATAAGATACCTGCTAACCACACCCGTGCACAGGGCTGCATTATAAAATCCAGGTCCGGGCATTTTTCAGGGACACCGTATTTCCCCAATAGAAATTATTCAGTTAGCCTCCACAGGCATTTATAAAGTGGTATGTATATTCAATGTTTGGGGTGAGTAGGGGGAATAATGAAATGACTTAGAGGACCGCCTGCCCTCAGGATGGCTTGCCAGTAGTGTAGAGAGCTCAGGATGACTATAACATCCATAGCAATACACATTTATTGGGCAGGAACTAGGTGCTGAGCTCTGTGCTTGGTATTTCATTTAATCCACACAGTGACCCATTTTATAGAACAGGGAGTTGAGGTTTAGGCAGATGAAAGGAAAGCCCCCCGCCCTCCAGCTGATCTGCAGAAACTTGAAGAGCATTTAGGACAACCTGGATCTGCCCCTGTCCATTTGTTGATGTCCTTGGAAGCTACTCCTTGGACCCTAAGTTCCAAGATTATGTTTTCTATTACTTTCCTTCTAAGCCAAGGGCAGATTCAAGGACGCATTGGAAAAATTCCTTCCTTGGATTCCATAAACACACCAAAATCACAAAAGGCACAATAGGCCTCTTATCCTAGCAAGAAAACTTGATTCCTTCCCAACAAACTGTTGGGTGTCCCTGAATTGAAGCAAGATGAAGACATCTAGCCAAGAATGACTACCCACCTCAGAAGGTGAAGGAAAGAAAGGGAGTCATTATGAGCTCATGGGCTAGCAGACTCTGCAGTTTTTGGCCAATGCCAGACCAAAAGCTTTCTGTGACAAGCCATTCAAGAGATACACTGATTTTTTTTTTTTTTAAAGGGTTGGTAGGGAAATTCAGAAAAAGAACAACCACTACAACAAAATAACACAGCACTAAAACAAATCAAGAAGAAGAAATTAATAAAAATATAAAGAAAAATTAATGAACTGAAAAGAGTAAAACTAATATAAATAAATGCAAAAGCTGATTATTAAACAACAATAAAAAATACAATAGGTAATCTATACTTCTACTCACCTGGGCTGGTCTAACTACTGCCACTCCTGAATGTCCAACTACCCCAACAGGAACAATACTGAGTTCCTGATAAAGCACCATCCCTCGATGGAGACCAACCAACCAATTGGTGGTAGGCTGGTTACATTGGAATCCACCCACCCTGCAAGGGTCAGTGATTCCTCTTGACTACAATGATCACATAGTACAGATTTTCAGTTGCCTTTAGAGCATCACTATCCATCTACCGTCCTTTCACTGTTTTCTCCACTTACAGAATGCTGCTTAGTATCACAAAGGATCAAGGGACTCACTTCACCGCCAGGGAAGCATGCTGTGGGCATATCATGGGATCCACTGATCCTATTACCCACCACTCCATCCAAAAGTTGTTAGCCTGATTGAATAATGAGATGACTTAATGCCAAGGTGCCTTAGAAACACAATCTTCTAGGATGCAGCATACACCTCAAGGTAGTGACTGTTATGAAGGATTGTGTCCCCAGTAGGTAGAATTCATGGGTCCAGGAGTCAAGGGGGAGGGGTAGGGTGGGAGAAGAGGGCTGTGCTCACCATCACTCCCAGTGATCCACTTGGGAATTTTATGCTTCTAGCTCCTACAACCCTCTGTCTGCATGTTTAGAGGTCCTGGCTCCCAGACGGAGAAACCCTTCCACCAGGAGTCACGAAAAATGTCCCACTCAACTTTAAGCTATGACTGCAGCTTGTTCACTTTGGGTTCCTTGAGCAGAGAGGCCAGTTTTTACACAAGGGGGCAGGGTGGATTGTATTTGGCACCCCGGTAATTCACTGGGTGTCTCTTGATACTCCTCTGACCAATTACAATGTAAATTGGTAAATCAACAAGGCAGCAACTCTGGCCAAAGGAAAGCATGGCAACCAGGGACTCAGAAAGCTTAGGGTTGAGGATTCACATTCTCCCCCAAGAGGATGGCCAACTAGACTAGGAGGGGCAGTAGCAGAGGCTGAGAAAAATTGAGAGTTGACAGTCGACAATGAGCACCAGGTGTATCAAGATCAGCTGTAGCAGTGGGGGTGTAATTTGTGCCACTAACCTTCTTTCAAGTTTCCCCAGAGAACTGAAGAATCCTGGGGAACAAGTTTCCAATGAGATGTGTTTCTTACACTAAAGAGTAGATGTTAATGCACAAGAGGTGGACTGTAGCACACTGCCTAGAATCCAGGTGCAGGGCTGAGGCGCTTACTCTACCACCCGCTCTGGGAGGCCCATTTGTGGAGGCTTGGCTCTCACTTGAGTCTCTCCCCAAGAATTGCCCTTGGCTGAGGGGACATATCTCACCCTGAGTTATGCCCCTTGCTGGTCAGCGAGGATACAACTGACATGAGGGTTCAGGAGCCTGGCCCCCAGCCTCAACTTGAGACATCTCTGGAGGGAGCCCCCGCCCCCCAGCTTCAGAGCTGAGGCCTTTGTGGTGACTGCATCACAATACACCTTCTCTCTCTGTCACCCTGTTTCCTCCATTCCCCTACAGTGTTGGTCCTGAGAGCACATTCCAACAACCTACCTGCCCACAAAGCTCCACCCCAAGTCTGTTTCCTAGGAAATCCAACTCACAGTCCTGGACATTCTAGAAGCTGATTCCACCTGCCCTTTGCGGGTACCCACCAAAGGGAAGCTGAGGGTGGGGAGTGCTGAAAGGTGATGGAGAAATCTCAGATACCCCCTTACATCCTCAGCTACTGGGTGGCTCTTCACAGCAGCAGCAGTGGCAGGAGTGAAGCTGGGAGTTCCACAAGCTCAGACATTTCCCTTTCTTGTCAACGGCTCTCGCAGAGCCTGCAGCCAGAGGACCCGGCTCATTGCTCTTTTGCGCTTGTTACTCTGCGTCTCGCGGCATCCCTGAGAGGCCTCCTGTTAAGCACTCAGCAAAAGAGCAAGCTACTGCCAGAAATGAAAATAAAAGTGCTCCTTCCATTCTGCTCTTAAATGTCTCCTAGAAGAGAAACTAAGGGATATTTCCTAAACAGGATGTGGCTTAACATCTTTCTTCTAAAATACATTTTTAGCAGCCTACACTAAAAGGTAGTTTCATCCAAAAAGAAGCTTTATCAACCTCAAAACCGTTTCTTCACACTTCAATTCTCTTCAACTTTTAAAAATATGTCCTTAAAGGCTATTAGTCATCAAAAAGACATTTCGAGCAGACCAGAAACAAAGTTAGAGAGACAATGAATGATTCAGAAGATAGTCCTTGTGGTTTGGGGGCCCGGCACAAAGTGAGAATTCGGCTGTCTATGTGTTAGCCAGATTTTCCAGAGTCCCTGATGTAGAGGTCTCCATGTTGTAAGGTCGGTGTTGGAGCAGGCACCAAGGGCAAGCAGAAGAATGAAACAGTGGTAGATAGGGGGTTGCTGCTGCGACTTCCCTGCCACCGTATCGTCCTGCAAAGGGGACTGGAGAGGCTGGGCCCTTCTAACCCATAGGTTCAAAGACATCTGGCTGCCGGCATGCTCTACCCCATTCCCCGTTCCAGTGTCTTCTCTGAGCCTCACCCTCCAGGCCCAAGGAATCAAGGACAGGAGACTGTCCCTTGTTTGTGTTATAATTCTCTCCTGTCAGGCAGAAAGTAGAGTGTTGTGAATGCCAACTGGTAAGTGGAAGGGATGACTGGAGGTATTTACTTCGGCCTCTCCCTAACGCCTGCCACACGGGGAAGGACGGATTTGTAGGGTGGATGCTGTCTGTGCCAGCTGAGAATGTTCGGGTCACTAAAGGGCCAATTTACCACAAGATGCATTGAGGCAGCATTTCATTGGCTGCAGTTAATTTCCTAATACGCTGACTCTCCTCTCCTCCCTTACAAAGACCGAGCTGCCAGAGGCACTCTTCCTTCGGCAGAGGACTCTGCATCTCAAGGCTGGAGCACACAGTTACAGGAACAGGCACCAGTACAGCGGAGCCCTGCCCCGCCCCTGCCTCTTGCTCTCCCTCTGTGGGGTCCCCAGCCTTGGCCTTCCTTTCTTCTCCCCCCCCACGTACTGTTCTCTGACTCTTTGCCCAAAAGCTGGGCCGGGGATATTTCTAGAAGGCCAGGAGCCTTCTTTAATCGGGCTAGCCTTAGGGAAGAGTCCCTTTGCCCCTATCAGCACCGACACAGCCAGGATGTGGTGATGCTGCAACACGCGCGGCCAGGCGGCGTGTTCACAGACACCCACGCTGCTTCCACCAGCTCACTCCTGGGTCTGGCAACATCGGCCCCACAGGTGACATTTGCTACTGCAGTCCAGCAAGTCTTTATTTTGTGTTCATTTAGAAATTGTTTTATTCCAGGGCATGGCCACAGTCTAATACCATGCCCACTCTTGGGCCCAGGAAGACTTCTGGTTCAAAAGAAAAACAAAGAGGACTGTGATCTAATACGGGCACAGATCTTTTTTTTTTTTTTTCTCATTTTTTCTGTGCTTTTACCTCATTTGCCGTGTCCTTGCATCAGAAGCCTTTCCACCATCTGTGGGTCCTGCCATCTCTTTCAGTACTGTGGCTTCAGTCAGCTGGCCTACGAAGAGACAAAACAAGACCATGGCTGGGGTAGAATAAGTTGGCAAAGATCACTGCAATTAGGCTGCTTCTAGAAAAATCTCTCCACCTTGACAAACGTCTCCGTGCTAATTCAGAGTAGGAAGATGGCTGAGGAGGTGCCGTTTTAAAGTCCTACCACTGAGGTCTGGCACATGCAATGATAAAAGCATGTGCAGAGACAGCATAGAGGGAGAGCTGCATTACCCTTTTTTACATTTTCTTTATTCTTTTTGTTTTCCTTCGAAGGAGAGGTGGTCAGGAAGCCCCGTGTAGTAGACAGCTGCGTGGGATGTTAAAATACAATCCCCAAAACTGTTGCAGCCCCACTGCTAGGAATATGGCAGTATGGGCCCTGGGGCCAGACATCGAGGTCGAATTCTGCCTTTGCTGTGTGCTAGCTGTGGGGTCTTGGGTAAGTGACCTAAACTCCCTTGTCGGGGTTACCTCATCTATAAAACTGGGGGAAACAGAAGTTCCTGACTCCCAGGCCGATTGTGAGGGTTGGCTGAGTGAACACATATGAAGCTCCTAGCACAGTCCCTGGCATGTGTTAAGTGTTCAACACACATTAGCTCACAGACAATTTCAGTATCTCTGCCTTTACCCTTCCTGTGACAAGAGTCTTTTCATCTGGCTGAGGCAGATATAGAAGCAGAGAAAAAACAAAACCCAAGAGATGGGGAGGGAAGAGGAGAGGGGAAAAGTTGGGGCTGGCAGAGGGGTGGGAAGGGGAGAAGCAGTAGGCATATCCTGGGGGTGGATGGCTGGGTCCCCTCAGGCCTCTGCGGCCAAGGGAGAGGCTTCTCCCCGTGGAGAAGGAGTCAGTTACATATTCCAGAGAAGACGCACCGCCCAAGCTCTCACGAGAACCAAAAGGAGAATACTCACAGGATTTCTGAGAAAACTGAGAAGCTGTGAGACCACAACTGTGGAGGATACATCCCCCCCAGTTCGACATGTCAGCCCAGGATAATGCGGCAGCATCGCAGGCGGAGACGGTCAGGGGCTGGGGAAGTCAGTCCGTGCACTTCACATTTGTTTTCATGTGTGTTGTTAAATGATATGCAGAATTTTCTTTGTTTGAATTTCTTGATGTAAAACTAATGATATACTGTACAGTGGCTAACTGAACATAATAAAAAAATTTAAAAAATAAATTTCTTGATATAATTATGACAAAACAATCCAGTAATTCATATATTCAGGAATGCTGGTGCAAAGTGCAGAAAGCTCTGTCATTTGACTACATTCCATGCCACTGATGACCTGATGGTAAGTGTATGATTAAAAAATGCCTTGAAGGGCTTCTGACTCTTGGTTTCGACTAGGGTCATGATCTCAGGGAGGTGCGATCGAGCCCCATGTCAGCTCCATGCTGAGCTTAGCATCCGCTTGAGATTATTTCTCCCTCTCCCTCTGCCCCTCCCCCTGCTTGACCTCTCTAAATAAATAAATAAATAAATAAATAAATAAAATCTTTAAAAAAAAATTGCTTGATGTGAATTCCCTTCATCCAAGGGATAAGAAGAGTTTCCCAGGTAGATAAGCAGGAAAGGGACAGGCATACCAAGCAGGAGGAAGAAGATGTCTAAAAGTGCAAATATGAAGAACAGCTTGGAATGCACCAGCGTTAAAGCATTACCTGAGGATTGGGACGCCTGGGTGGCACAGCGGTTAAGCGTCTGCCTTCGGCTCAGGGCGTGATCCCGGCATTATGGGATCGAGCCCCACATCAGGCTCCTCTGCTGGGAGACTGCTTCTTCCTCTCCCACTCCCCTGCTTGTGTTCCCTCTCTCGCTGGCTGTCTCTATCTCTGTCAAAAAAAAAAAAAAAAAAAAGTATTACCTGAGGATAAAGTGCAAGGAGAGGGAGATGAGGCTGAGAGCTGGGGCGAGGCAGGACACTGGGGGTCCTGCCTGGGGACTTGGACTTGATCTTTCTGAGCTATGAGATCACTGAATGATGTTGAGCCTGGGAATGTCAGCCTAGAACACAGGGAAGAATGGTTTTGAAGGGGCTGTGACCAGACAGTAGGAGGAGTATGAGGGACCCCTGCATTAGTTCAAGCGGGACTGACGAAGGTCTGAGCTGCAGCAGGATTTCAGGGGACAGGGAATTTACCCTCTGGGAGTGCAATCAGTGGAACTTGGAGAAATTACCAGTAAGAGAAGGGATGACTCCCTGGGTTCTGCTTTGGGTGACCGAGGGGAGGATGGCGGTTCAAGAGACAGTTCGTGCAAGTGGGGTAGACGAGATGGGGCACATTCAGCGTGGTATGGCCATAGACTCGTGCAAGTGGGGAAGAAAATATCCTGTGTGGACGCAAGGTGGAGAGGAGGGGCCGAGTGGAGAGGGCAATGTGCGTAAATGTGAGTAGGAGCAGAGTTAGTGAAAGACGACTTCCTAGGCGAAATGGACAAGACATTCAGCGTATTTGCTGTTTTATATGATCTTTGCCATCTCTCCTCTTCTTTGGAGAGGGAATATTTAAAGACACTCCAAGAGCAGAGCAACTAACACCAAGTGTTTCCTTTGTGACTTCTTTGGGTGTTAGGTACTTTGCCTATATTACTCCATTGAGCCTCAAAACAGTCTTATAAAATGAGTATTATCACTTCTAGTTTACAGATGAACAAATTGAGATTCAAAGGGATTAAAAAGCCTCACAGTTAATAAATGATAGAGCTGATACCACTCAATAAGAATAAAGAAAATTTCAGGAAAGAAGAAGTAAGAATTTTTCATTGTTCATATTTCTGGGGGTGGGGGAAGACAGGCTGATATGAAATTTAGATGAACAAATGCACTTTGGCAATTTTATTAACACCTTACATTTATATATTCATGCTTTCAAAACCTGATCTCAGATTTCTCTCGAAGTGTCTACATGAAGCAGCCAAGACCGATGCTAGCATCTCTATAATCAATGAAGCAAGTTAAGTCCCCAGCGAGCTAGTCTTTATACGGATCAATCTGCGGGGCATTGCAAGTCACTGTTCACAGGGTGTTTGCTGAAACTTGTTCACGGTCTTGCTCACAAGAGGTTTACCATCTTGTAAAGAGTTGCTACCCGCGGGCTAGCAGGAGCACGTGCTAAGTGCTAAATGGAAAACCATTAGTCTTCAAAGGACAGTCCCCAGATCCTAGTGCCTCTACAGCAACGGTTGTCAGAGTGGAATGATTTTGTCCGAAGGGGGACATTCTCCAGACTCTTTGGCTTCTCCCAACGTTGGGAGTGGTGGTGCTGCTGCTGTCTAGTGGGCAGAGGGCAGGGATGCTGCCCCACATCCCACAAGGCACAGGACGGCCCCTGTGACGGAGAATTACCCAGTTTGGCGTGGCCGTAGCGCCAAGGCTGAGAGAGGCTGCTCCAAGGTACTACAATTACTAGATTTGAATTACATTTTTAAAATTACACTTTATTTTTAAAGAGTAATAAAACAATAGATATGCTGAAAATTCTTACATACTAAGTTGCAGCACATTGTGGTCACTAAAGGATTCACCCGTGCTGCCAGATCAAATGCTTTTGTGGAGATTTGGACTAAATCTTCCTGGCGTGGTGATTGTGAGGGAGAACGACTTAGCAATGTAACCTGCTATGAGGAGTAGCCTACAATTTCCAGATAAGCATTTTTTCCCCAACATAACCGTTTGTAATTACGTGTCTGTATCAGAGTTTTCTCAGTAAAATACAGGAATAAATTTGGAAGCAGGGGCTGACGCAAGACAAGTTTCCTATTTTTGTATTTATCAAACAGCCCAAGTGATTGACTTTGAAAGTAAACGTTAAGTTCGAACTTATAAATCTGAGTTAATGACATGCCGAGCTCATGTGGGGAAAGACAAAAGGCCTGTGTACTAAAAAGAAACTTGGGAAGCACCGGCACGGGGCATAGGATTCAGCCCAGCCGCAGCAGGCGCACCGAGGCGTCGGCAAAATGCAGACTCTCAGGCCCCGCACCGAAGCCTCTGAATCCGGATTGGCACTTTGAACAAGACTCTACACACACCGGACTTCGAGAGGCGCAGGTCTGAAGCACTTCACGGAAAAGGAATGGAGTAGGGCTTCGGGCAGAAACAGAGGTGGGATTGCAGCAGGGCGCCACTCCAATTACGGAGACAGGGGAATGTGGGGAGGGCGCGGCAGGCGGGGGGAGGGGCAAGATGAGAGGCCCAGTAAGAGACCACCCTGGCCAGACCGAGGGTTCTGCGAACAGAACACTGAGGAACAGTTTGAAGAATTGGGGGGCAGAGGGGAACTTGGGGCCGGGGAAGGCAGGCAGCCAGCCAGCCCCCCTGCTCGAGCTGCTTCTTCACGGGCTGCTTCCGGCCCCCTTACCTTGTTGACAGAACAGCTCTGGTTGAATTCTGGGACAGGATCGCCAACCACTTCGCCACCATGAATCAATTAAACCTTCAATAGCCCCAAGAAGTTGGGGCTCATTATCTCCATTTTCTGGATGGGGAGCCGACCACTTCCGAAGCTGTAATTACTGAAGGTCAGAGGGCACCTGAGGCAGGAAGTCTGGTCGGTAACAGCACATTCTTGGCCCTCCCAGGTTCTCCCTCTCGAGGGGCACGGAGGAGGGGCTGCTCACAGCTGCTGGGAGCCCTTCCAGAGCTGAAGGGGCTTCAAGGAGCCCTGGCAAGGAGCAAAAGGGCTATAAGCGTCTCCACTCAGGCCGGGCTCGGGGGAAAGAACAGGACAAATCTCGGGTCAGGAAGGGGGAGGCTGCTGGGAGGGTTTGCTGGAAAGACGCTTGGACAGGGCAGCCTTGGGGAGTGAGGGGGCCGCTGGGGAGGGCGGAAGAGAGGCGGCTGGCTGCCCTGCCAGGGGAGAGGCCTGCCGGAGGAGGCCTCTAGTGGGGCTATTCCTGAGAGGAGCTGGAACCCTAATAGCCCTCCAGGCCAGCAGCAAGGAAACTGCAGTTAAGAATCACTTATTTTTCTTAAGAACACAAATAGGCTTAAGTGAAGCCTTGTGTGTCAGCTGAATTCTTTACAGGACCCTATATGAATGAACCCTGGGAAAGAGAGGGAGCAGCTTGGCTGGTGGCCTGGAGTGTTGATTCTGACTGGGACCTCCTGACCAGCCCTGATTTTGCTAGGAGTCTGTCACAGGGTCTGCTTTCTCTTGACCTGTTGAGAGACCGGTGAGTTTTCTAAGCCAAAGCAATGGATTCGACAGTAGAGAGACAAGTGCCCGAGGGTAAGGACCGAGGTGTCAGGGCAAGCCAGCCCATCCCTGAGGGCCCCCTCAGCCACCCTGTCCTGGGCATGGAGAGGCTGGGACACTGAGCCCGGCCTGCCTCGCACTGCTTGGGGCCATTTGTTGACAACCCTCGGGGCCCCCTTAACTCTGCCTTGAGGCTGATTCATCAATTCCTGGAGGCTGAGTGTATTGAGGCCCTGCCTCCCCTTCATGCTGCCCTTTGATTCCTGGTTAATGACTCCCAGCTGTGCGGTCCTGAGTTTGGCCCTTTTTGGAAGAAACGGCTCTGAAACCTGAGCTCTTCCCTAGGTGACTGTGGACAGGTCTGGGGACAGAGCAAATGCTGCTGGTCCCTGGTGGAGGCTGCACCGTGGCTGGGGCATCTCCACACAGTGTGGGGAGACAGAGGCTGAGATTGCCTGCGGGGAGAGCGGAAAGGTCATCCTCCCCTCTTGGCCTTGCAGGCCTACTGGGAAGGCCTCAGGCAGGAGGCCTGTCTCTAACCACAAGGGATGATCTTTGAGACAGGTCTCAGCCTAAAGAGCCTAGGACTTCACCAGAGCAGAGGGACATGGATTTCTTGCTCCTTCCCCAAATTCCCAAAACGGACTCTTCTGGGATATTAAGAAGCTGTTCCTGATGGCTGCAAAAACCCGGGGAGGGGGTAATCTTAAACTGAGAGCACCTTACTAAAAGGAGCCTGTCTGGGACCTTCTGCGAGGTACAGCTAGCAGAGAAGTTGGCATGGGAGAGAGGGTGTGAAGATAAATACGGAGACTCCAAGTTCATTATGCGTTCAGTTAAGGGGTCACTTAGGAGGGGTGTTCCTCAATTGGGAGGCAGTATGGGCACAGGAGAATCTCCAGGGGGAGCACTTCAGGGTAAAACGGAGGCAGAAGAGAGAAAGGACGATAATAAAACTCCAAGCTGAGAGGTGAGCCCAGTCCTAGGCCCAGTTCCTGGTGCCTTGGAGAGGAAGGCAGGCCTGGGGGCTGGGCTGGATTTGAGCTGCTGGGGCAGGTGATGGATGGGGTGACCAGACACTGTCACTGCTGACAGCTTGACCTCTCCAGGGGCCAGGGCGGCAGAAGAGCCAGGTGATTGCAAAAGCTGAAGCCCTAGGCAAGTGTAGGATAGCCAGATACCCCTCATATATAATTATATATATATACACACACACACACAAATATATATATATGCTAAATAGCTACTAAAATATCCCACTATGCTTGAAGAATATTTATATGGGGAAATTCTGATGAGACATTTGTAAGTGAAAAGAAGCTAGTACTACAAATTATACATACAGATTCCACTCTCTGCCGAATACACACACGGACACACACATACACACCAACACATCCACGCTGGTTTTCTCTGTTTAGTAGCATTGTGAGGAGCGTTTATTTTCTTCATGTTTTTCTATGGTTCCCAATTTTTCTATAAGCAGCATGCCTTGCTTTTGTAAACAGAGAGGACAGTAACTGTTTCTCATCTCTGCTTCGCCTTCCTCTTTTGAGGAATTCTTAAATAGGAGCCAACCTCAACCAATAAACTTTCTCAAGTTTCGCTCCGTAGAACACCGGTTCTCCGAGATTCCCTTAGAAAATGCCATGTGCTCAGAGCCCGCGGAGAGTTACAAATAGCTCAGCACATTGATGCCTCTGTTTCTGGTTCCGCAGTGAGGAATCCTAATCTGTGAATATATAATCCAACATTTTCCAAACTTTTTTGATCAAAGAAATCCTTAGTGCATGTGAATTACCGTGACGTAGCAGCATATTCTGAGAAATGCTCGATGGCCGTATCTGTCACCTGCGTTTTCAGATAATCTAGCCCTATACTTCCTTCTTTTGCCATTTCCCTAGCTCACTGCATGGGATCAGGAAAGAGAAGAGGACAAATGCCCACACTGGGCCCTCAGCTATTCCTTGTTGGCTTTCCTCAAAAACGATTCAGTTGGAATAGATTTAAACAATTCCTTACTTTAAAGTTAGCATATTAGCCACAGATTGCATTGATTTCAACTGTCAGTTCTTCGTTAGCCTGGAAGAATTGGAAGTTGGCTTTTAGTGAGTTGTTCTCAGCAAAACTTGGCTTCTTTAAAAGCAGTAGCCTCCCTTCGTAAACGTCTTTTCATTATTCTGTAATCTTTGAGAAGAGCTCAAACACCTCTTCTCCCCAAGGAGAACTGGTTCAGGAAAACTGCTATTATTCCTGGACTGAAAATATTTCAAATAGAATCATCACAGATATAACTGGGTATTCAGGATGTTGCCTGGAAGCCACCAAACTACCACGTATTTGGGACCACAAGAGACAGAGCCAAGGGCTCACTCTAAGACTGCTCCTCAAAGTGATCTCCCTGAACTATATGCTGAGAACCTGTTAGGAATACAGAATCTGGGGTCCCACCCCAGACCACAGAAGCAGATTCTGTGTTTGAACAGATCCCCAAGGGATTTGTATCACTTGTCCCTCAGAGTCTAGGAAATGTCAGGACTCACCCATTTATTTCTCATTTGCTATACTGAGTACCCCACTGTAAAACAGACTCTCTTCTAGGTATTGAGGATGCCATGGTTAAAAAAAAGCCAAACTGTTCCCAGTTCTCATGCAGTTTACATTCTTAGGGGGAGACAGACATAGACAAGTTTAAAATGAAGGATTTCAGGAAGGAGTAAATGTTTGAAGAAATAAGCATCATGGGTTAGACACGGAGGGGGAGTTGGGGGTGAGATGCAGGGGTCAGGGAGGGTCTGTCTGAACAGAGCCCTGCACTGTGAGAGGGAGGGGGCCTCATCGTGGTCTGGGGCATGAACATTCCAGGCAGATGGCAAGCTGGAGCAAAGACCACCCGGAGAGTAGGAGCTTGGGAACAGAAAAAAAAAAAAAAAAGGCCAGAGTGGCTGAAGCTTAGTCAATTTGGAAACTCAGAGGTCAGAGAGGTGGGGAAGGGCCAGATGATGCACGCCGGTGGTTCTCAAACTTAGCATGCAGCTGAGTCACCTGGAGGAGGGCTTGTTGGATGGGATTGCTGTGTCCCACCCCCAGAGTTTCTGACTCAGCAGCCCTGGGGAAGGGCCCAAGTTCCAGGTGATCCTGATGTTGCTGGTCCCGGGACCACACTTTGGGAACCACTGATATAGAGCCTTGTGGGGCCTTGTAAGGAGTCAGTTATATTCTAAGTATGATAGAATGCCACTGGAGGATTCCAAGCAGGGAGTGATAAACTCTGGTCTTCATCCCCCCCCCCCCCCACCTGATTTGGTGGTGGTTTTTTTTTTTTTTAAGTTTTTATTTAAATTTAACTCAGTTAACATACAGTGTAATATTAGTTTCAGATATATGATATTATCATCACCTGATTGACCCAATTTCCCACCCTTCCCCTCCATGTGTCTCACACATTTCCACTGTGTCTTCTGGAACCTCCCCTCCCCCTCATTCCCTGACCTATGTAATTCTTACACATCTTCAACCTGTAACTGTCTTCCCTGCCACTCCTTGCCTTGGGCAGAGCCAGGCTGGTCCCAAGGACACTGTCTTCCTGCAGTTCTCTCTGGACGAGGCTGTTGGACCTCTTAGAGTACACAAACTTCAAGGCCGGGAGGTAGAGTTGGTGCCTGCTTGTTCTCCATTGTTGTTTCCAGACTGTAACTCTTGTTCCCTCTCTTAAAGGCCCTGTCTGTTAGGAGGTCCTCCTGCCTGACTCTACCACAAGATCACATGTCCTTGTTCACTGAGGGCTACAGTCCCTGCTTCTCCACCTTCCTTTCCACACAGCTCAGTCAACCTCAGTGAGGTTAACCACATGGATGCCCATTCCAGCACCCTGGCTTCTCAGTTTCCTTGACCTTTTCATCTCTAATGGCCTTTTCTTCCTCCATTCCACCTCAAGGTTATAGTCTGAACCTCGTCACCCCCAGAAACTGGCAGTCCCCTGCAAGCCCACATACCTACTGTCTTCCCCAGCTGCTTCTCCTTCGGGGCACTTGTTCAAGCCTCTGTAACAGTTCTTCAGCTCTGTTCAGATCTCCTTTCCATTGGTTCCAACACTTTTGCCTCTCCAGCCTCCTCTTGTGTTCAGTCTTTTCCGTGTAAGGTCCGTCATTGTAAACACTCCCATCAAACCCTCTCATCCGCATAATCCCCTCATCTTCTCGTACAGAACCCTACAAAACCCCAAATGGATCCAACCATCCCTTGCTCCATACTTGCACTCAAGTAATTTAATGTTGCTATGGAAAACCATGTTTGCCCTGTAAGCAGACTGTTTTCACTTTAAGTTCATGATCACAGACCTCAAAGGAGTATTCAAAACTGCTAGGCAATATTGCTGTGTTGTTCTGGTAAACCAGCATTCATATTTTGTATAGCAACTTTTTCATATCTTTTTTATCTTTAAAACTCCTTCATCCTTTCCTGCGTCTTACTCTGAGCTGATGAACCCTTCTCATATTTCATTAAGAAAAGAGAAGCTGTCACATGTGAACTCCCTCATTTCCCCATTTTCCCTGAAATCGACACAAGTCCCTTGTTGGCCTCTTCTCCTTCCCTCTAGTCAGATATGTCTAGCCCCATTAAAGGGCCACCACTCCACTGGTGCTCAGAGTGGCCTCCCCTCATTCATGAAGTCACCCTCAGCAGTGCCTCCCCCTCTACTGGGTCATCCCCACTGGTGTACACACATGCTTTAGCATCTCGCATCTGTTTCTTCTGTGATTTATATCTGTACTTCTAAATAATACAACTATTTTTAGCTTCTTCAATTTTAGACACTTTTGATCGCTTTCCTGCACCCCCCTTATACACATTTCCCCTCCTTCCACCCTCCTAATGTAGTTACATCACCATTTTTAGCTAAGTCAGTGTTCAGTATTTGCATTACTGTCACCAGACTCGCAGCTGAACCATTATAAGATGTTATTCTTATATGTGTCGACTTTGTTTTTCTTGGGGTTATTAATTACTTCATTTTATCATTGCTTAGTTTTTAAAGTATCTATTACAAAGTGTTTGTACTAAACTTTCCAACAAATTATAAAACCCCCCTCATGAGTCACAGGTAACCAATCAAGATGGCTTCTTCACTCTTGAGTCTGGAGCCTTGATTTTTAGGGCTAAAGTACACAAAGCTGGGACTGTTGACCTGTGGGCTTACATTTGGTCTCTCCACCGTGGTGGTCATAGAGTAGCTGGACTTCTCACATCATAGCTCAGGACTTCAGGAGTGAGTATTCTGGCAAACAGGGTGGAAGCCGTATGGCCTTTTGGACCTTGTTTGGGAAGTCACATTGTATCACCACATTGTATCTATTGATGTAGTCAAAGGTTCACCCAGAGTCAGAGGGAGGGGGCATAAACCTCACCTCTCAATGGGAAGAATGGCAAAGAATATATGCGGCTATACTTTAAAACTGCCACAGAGACACATACGCTTAACACTTGCATTTGAGGAGAATGTCTTTGGAGGGAATCACAAGAAATTGGTAGGGGGAGAAACTGGTTGACTAGGGAAAGAAGCCGGAAAGAAACTAACTTTGTCCTATAAGCCATTTTGTATCTTTTGAATTTTGTGTCATGTGCCTGAACTACCTTTTCAAAGAATTAAATATTATTCTCCATGTCACAGCTTTGCCTAGAGCAGTACCTGCCTCTAAAGGTCTGTCAGTTTCTAGGGTACTCTAGACCAGTGCTCTTCAATAGAACTTTCTGTGATGGAAATATTCTATGTTTGCACCATCCAATATAGCAGCCACTTGCCACGTGTGGTTATTAAAATTAAACTAAATTAAAATTTAATTACTTACTCATACTAGCCACATTTCAAGTCCTAACCACATGTGGTTAGTTGTTCCATATTGGATAGTCCAGCTCAAGAAAATGGGAGGAGCTTACACAAGTGGGATGACGATAGGGCTCATGAGATTCCTTGGGTCAGTGGTCTCACTTTCACACGTGTACTTCCTAAAACAACTTTAAGAATATTCGTAACCCCTTCTAAAAATTAAAGTTGACATCTAAATGCTTTACCCTTAGTTTTAAAGTTTATTTTTGCTAGGAGTTACAAAAGATTCAACATTTTATAAGATGAGAACTAACTATAACTAGAATAAATATTTCATGAGATGGTTTGATAAGATAGGTTTAATTACTGAATAATGCAAACTGAATCTGAGAGAAATCGTGTAAAAAATTTAGCACCACTAACCTATCTACTTTAGTTGTGCTAAATTTAGAGTATCTCAGTGTGGGCCATACCTCACCCTTAACGGAAATACATGCCAGACAGCGAAAGACAGGAAGCCCTAAGAGGCGAAGATGCCTTGATGAATCATTAAAGAGACTCTCCAGAAAGCAATATATCAATCTTCCCTTTCTTTGGCTCGAGGAGGTTTTTATACCCCAGAGCAAAGCTTCGCAGTGAGATTATCATGGGTGAGGGGGACATGGGAACTTTTGTGAGACAGTTTTAGAAATTTGTGCTTGGAAGTTAATACTTTGGAATTGAAACCTCTTGGATCAATCATGAACATTTCTTCCCTGGAAAGTAGACCCTTTGGGTGTACTTGAACCCCTGCTTGCAGAAGCTGCCATAGGAAGATAGAAGCTGGGCTTGGCACCCGGTTGCCTGCTGCTGCTGTGAAAGTTTCTACTGAGACCCGCCAAGGAGTAAAGATGAAGACAGGTCCATGGTGCCCCTGAAGCAGACATGGGGTGGCCCTCTTGGCGTCACTGCCACAGCCTCCAGCCTGCTCTCCAAGGCTTGTTTGTCACTGTGATGGAATGATTGCCTGGGTTTCTTCCATAGGAGCTCCCTTTCCTTGTCTGGAATCATTAAGCCTGTTCCGAATGGAAAGGGCCAAACGCAGGGCTTCCCAGACTTGGGAAGAATGGGCAAGGCCAGACTTAGTTTTTTTTTACCAGTCAATTCTGCTCCCACACCTCCCCCTCATGACTGTTCCTCTTCCCGTCTCCCTCTAATTACTTCAGATGGAATATAGACTGGAGATGAATTTGGAGGATCACAGTTCACTAGAATAGGGAGAACAGGAATGGGGGGGGCTGACCAGTGCAACAACATGGACCGTAGTCTGAGGGCAGATGAGAGCGTCCTCCTCACAGTGCTGTTTATCTGACCTGGGGGTTACTTACAAGATGAAAACTTCAAGTAGTCGCTAAAAAGTCTCTGAAATCAGCATCTGAATACAGCTCACACAGTGGTATTTATGTGCAAAGCTGGAGACAAATACAGCATCTCTCAAAATGTCCAGTATAGAAACCACTTTTTCCTTCTGGCCAAGGAAGGATAAATCAGTGTTTCTTTGGTCAGTTACTAGATGTGCAGCTGGCTTACACCTAAGATCACCGTGTGTGAAACACATATTTCCTCAAACCCAGGAATCACACCACGTCTGTGGGGTGCTGACATGGTGAGAGGTTGGAGGGAGCCGAGACCCTGGGGGGCAGAGCAGAGCTCTGTTCTCACCCCCACCCCCAGCAGATGAGCATTGCAGGAACTCAAGGGGAGGCCCTGAAAGCACTTACATGGCCATCTACAAACCTTCCCCTGCCCCTCTTTCTTGGCCCAGCGCCTGCAGATTTGTAATTTTGTAAGTCCGCATCTGTGTATGGTAGGTCTGCTGCACTTCCTATTTTGGGTCATCTCAGGAAGGTAGTGGGTGCTTCTGGAATGCTGCTCCATGCCAGGCCCTGCGCTGAGCAGCCTGGGCCCATCTTTCAGACAGCGGCTGGCTAGTGTGTAAACCCCTCGAGCTCACCCCTCCCACCTAAAGGAGACTCTCCTCCATGTACCTGCAGAGCCATAAAAGATGTGGATGCCTAGGAAGGCAGACATGTTCACCCACTTCTCACACAAGAGGGCCCTGAGACTGCTGCAGGTGGCGGGAGTGTCAGTGATCAAACGCCCAGTGCTCCAACGAGAGGAATGGAGCTTGCCCTGGGGGGCAGCAGAAGCTCCCAGACCCACAGCAGCTGAACAAGCTGAGTTGAAAATGAAGACAGATAAGTGAAATCTGGGAAAATGAAGGCACTTCATCTGCCGAGAGGGGTGCCATTTTGATGATCTTCAGTGGAAGAAATTTAAGCCGGCGATGTATTTCCTCTTTCTGCTTTGGGGTGACATGTAAAACATCAGTTAATAACTTCTACGGCATGCCATCAATGGACCTGTAAGTGTCATCATAAAGAAAAGCAAGTGCCTACTGTGAATATGTTTGGTTCAGTAGCTTCTAAGACTCGTCTCTGTTTATTCCATC
Organism: Ailuropoda melanoleuca; assembly: GCF_002007445.2. Classification (NCBI taxonomy): domain Eukaryota; kingdom Metazoa; phylum Chordata; class Mammalia; order Carnivora; family Ursidae; genus Ailuropoda; species Ailuropoda melanoleuca. Next base: position 120,157,035 of record NC_048219.1, on the reverse strand, counting down.
AGGTCGTGGACGCTCCTCTTGGAAATTGATTCCATTGTGATGCTGTCATGCACACGCTGTTTTCTCTTGCCCCCACTCGCCATCCTGAAACTTACAATGGCTATTTCCCAGAGACCACGTGGGAAGCTGTGCAGAGGCAAGCTCTCAGTTGACCACCCTTGGTAAATATCCATCTCACCCTGCAGATGCCGGGGAAGAAACAAGGACAAAGCAGCCAGAGAGCAAGTGACGTGACTCCTCAGGGGAATCGTATTTCTGGTCCAACACTACCAATGACTGCTTCCTCATATTTTGAATAACCTGACCAACGCCCTCTTTCCTCTGTCACTGGCTTTTATTTGAAGGACTCATTACCAAACTGTCAGGATACTATGTATTCGAGTAGGAAAAAGGCTGGTGTTTCTCTCTGTAGCTTGGAACCCTGCCCTTCTGCCTCTCTGTCAGCATCAGGGCACACGTGTTCCTGAGTCAGAAGGCCCAAGCACCATCCGCGTTGGCATGTCTGCCCTCGACTGATGAGCTGGCCCGTGCCCACACCTGGTCAGGGCCTGACTGGCTTTGAAACCTGTCCTCATGCCCAAATTCACAGCTCTGCTCACACTGTGTCCCTGTGAGCGCCCTTCCACTCCTCTTCCTCCAAGGCCTAGTTCTCAGCAAGGGCATTCTTAGCTCTGACACCCACCAACCGTTCTCTACCTTCACCAATGCTGACACCTTCTTTCTCTGAGCTCCAATAGCCCTTCCAAGCTACCCAATTCCACACCACCTATTTCTACCTTGGAGCTGCTAATGCATTCGTACGGACAACTCTCAGCTTCCTAAGCAGGTGGGCTTTCACCTTCTTCAGAGCACAGACTTTGGCTTATTTCTCTGGGTATCCCCTCACCCTCCTTACCAGCATGGCTGGCACCAAGCCTCGCATGAGTAAAGGCTCTGTCCATGGGTGGAGCTGTGTGGCCTGTGCACCCCCCGGGGCCAGAGCTTGAGAAAGACACTTCAGCCTCCAAGCATGTGACTTATGGTTCCACAGCAACTCCAGCCTTCAGCCTCCCTGTTCCATTCTGGAACTAAATAGATCCTCTGGTTGTGCAGGCCAAGGTGACCCTTGGGGACCCCGTGCTGGAGCACTGAATGGCAGCCACCTGGGTGGGCTCTATCAGGTGGGCTCACAGGGAAAATCCACACCTGGGAAGCCCTCAAGCAGGAGGGAAATTGAGATCACAAGATAGAAAACCGAGGTAGGCCCTGCCTTTGCTGTATCTCTCACTTGAATTCCTCAGATAAATGAAAAACAATCTTTTTATTCCCTGCCACATGACCACTGTATCCACTGGTCCTAGCCCTGCCACCTTCCCTCCGTCTCCTGCAAAGGAGCGTTAGCCCCTCCATGTGGGCAGGGGTGGAAAGGTCTCAGTTCAGTTCTTGATCTGACAAAGGTTTATGGAGTGCCTCCTTTGTGTCAGTGAACAAAACAGACCCCTGCCCTCATGGAGCTCACCAACAAAGCTCCTGCAATAAGGTAGGAAAACATATTTGGGCACTGAGGGTCAACAAGCCACCTCAGATTCCGTGTGTCACGGAGTTCCAACAGCTCTTTCATTTATGGAAACATCGCCCTTAGCAGCAACCAGGAGATTTCCAGATAGGGACTGGGGGCCCGGGAAAGCCCGGGGTTGGTGGTAGAAAAAGCACACTTAGGGGTCTGAGCAGACTCCTGGGGTCTTCCCAATGGTCTTTGTGCTAGTTTCCCAGGGCTCCCAAAACAGAGTGCGCAAACTGGCCAGCTTAGAACAACAGAAATGTATTGTCCTACAGTTCTGGGAGCTAGAAAGAGGTGTTGGCTGGCTGACGCTCCCTCTGCACATGTAGGGGAATCCTTCCTCGCCTCCTCTTAGCTTCTGGTGGGTGCCGGCCATCTGTGGGCTGACACGGCTTGTACCTCCATGACCCCAATCTCTGCCTCTGTTGTGACAGAGTGTTCTTCCTGTGTTTCTGTGTCTTTACATGGTTGTCTTCTTATAAGGAGCCAGTCATGTTGTATTGGCTCCTTATAAGTAGGGCCCATCATCCTACGTCAGCACAATCTTATATTAACTAATTACATCTGCAACAACTCTAGTTCCAAATAACATTTTGAGGTACTGGGAATTAGGATTTCAAGCTATCTTTTTTAGGGGGACACAATTCAACCATAACAGCAATGTATTGAGGAGAAATAGAGCCAAAGACAGATGTGTCCTCAGAGCTGGCAATCCAACAGAAGAGAGAGCCAGGGATGGCCGCAAGACTCCCTTGAAAGTGGAAATATTTTCAGAAAGCAGTCACGAACACAAGGGCATGGGTTAGGAAGAAAATAACGTCTTGCAGAGCAGAGTGAAGGGGAGAGAAAGTAAAACAAGAATAAGGAGAGAGGAGGTTGTGGGAAAGAGGGGGCACCTGAGCCCAAAAAGACACGCAGGCAGTGAGAAGCATAGGAAGGGATGGCAGGAAGAACATTCTGAAGGACAGGAAACCACAGACACAATGTAAGAAATCTCATCTTTGCAAGTAATTATTTTGGAGTTCATTAAGCAACTTCCTGCACAAAGCTAGAAGGGCAGTGGGTATTCTGTCCAGAGAGCTGACAACCTTGCTTCATCTGGATTTAAAAGGTGGAAGAGCACAGGGGAGAAGCCCAGGATCATGGCATTTCGAGCCAGTCCACCTGAGCTGTGGACCCGAGACCAGAATGATAGATGCCCCAGCAAGGGGGTTGGCAGAAAGCCCTGGAAAAGCAGAGCTGCTTCTGGGGGGAGCTGAGCCCAGGGCCTGGCTGGGATCCGGCCTGTCCGGCCCCAGAGCAGGGAGTGGCCCCCCAGGCCCTCCAGTTCTCTCCACACAGGAAGAACACCCCTCCTAGCAGCCAGCTAGACTCTCCAATACCACCTTGTCCATCTGTGCTCCCAGGGCACTTGGCTGTAGTTTGGCTGAGAACAACTGAGTTGGGGCTGAGAACGACTGAGTTGGGACGTGAAGAGCAGATCCTGCCGCATGGGGTATAGGGCACCGCGTTTGCCCTCCTTCCAGATGCGGGCTGTAGTAAGCACAGATCTTTGTGGAACACTGATCTATTCTTCAGGGTCACACCTCAGGTATAGAAAGGAGGTGGCAGTTCCCTCACAGCCTCCAACCCCCCAGCATCCTGGGCTAACATACCAGACTTCCAGGTCCTCATGGTGGGTTCTGACCCTCTCATGGCCCCCCTTAGTATCCTTCTAAATGTCCCTATATTGTGTTCTATTTTGTTTCCTAATGGTTGGCAAATATTTAATTTGATAAGGCAATGTTATAAAAGGCCTAACATGTTAATGGATTAATGGATTATTATTATCAACTGACTCTCTTAGAGATTTTGCTTGCCCAGAGCAGGAAGTAACTCTAGGCATTGAAGTAGACATCACTTACAGAAAGGACAGGCAGAGCACGGGCAGAAGGAATGGATTAGGCCGCTGTGGGAAGCATGGTTGAGCAGAGGTGACTCTTGGAAAGACTCCTAGCAAGAGGTCTTCTTGGTTATCACCCCGGTGGCTCTGGATGCTTGGCACTGTTCCCCTGGACTTGACTTGGTTGTACTATCTGTGGGTAATCTCAACCTGGCCTGGGCCTCTGGTCCTGGGCTGTAGCATTTGGTTGGAGGACCTTCCTAGGTCTCTCCGGCTTTCCGGAGGTAGGGAAAGACCATCCATAGATTCAGTCTCTGTAGTAGAAAGTAGAGTCCTTTTTCCAATTTTAGGATTCTTCCGAGATAGGAAGAGTGTTCCATGTGGAAAGCTCAAAAGAACAACTGTCCACTAAAATCATACGGTGAATATGCAGAAGGGCCTCCCAAGACAACCCCTGGATCCAAAAGAGCGTCTCTCCTGGAGATTTCAGGCACTACCATGCTGGCTGGGGAGACTTGCCTGAGTCGTAGTCGGAAGCCCCAAGAGTCAGTCAAAGTTCATTTCCTCTGATTATAGACCCAGGTGCTGGTGATGCACTGGCCTCATTAAGTGCCTTGCACACAGCTGATGATCAGCCAATATTTGTTAAATGAATGAATGAATTGTTGGGTCTCCCAGTATGTAATCACCTGCCTCAAACACATCAAGAGATGAAGCAGGATAGAATTATCAACCAGTAAAATAAAATCTGAGGGCCCTGGGGTAAGCTATTTCATTGCTCCCACACCTCACTCTCCTTATCTTGCAAGTTCAGCTGATCTCTAAGAATTTACCTTGGAACAAACTGCAAAAAGGATTTTTGTTGCCTGTAAGACAATTAGAAATTTAAACACTGACCCAATAATTTGATGATGTTAAGGAATGACTGTTAATTAATCGTTGTTTAAGGAGAGAAATGATGATATGGTTTGGTTTTTAAATGTGCCCTTCAATGTGGATGGACCAAGAGAGCATTGCACTAAGTGAAATAAGCCAGACAGAGGAAGACAAATCTCATATGATTCCACATATATGTAGATTCTAAAAAACAAAACAAATGAACAAACAAACAATAAAAACAACAGCAAAGCAGAGAAACAGACTCATAAATACAGAAAACAAGCGGTTGCCCAGGGGAAGGCATTGGGGGGATGGGTGAAATGGGTGAAAAGGATTAATAGATACAAACTTCCTGTTATAAAATAAATCACAGTGATAAAAAGTACAGCATAGGCAATAATACACTTATTGTGGTGAGTATTTTATAATGTATATAATTGTCAAATCACTGTTAAACACCTGAAACTATTTTTTTTATGCCAACTACTGCAATTAAAACTAAAAACAAAACAAAACAAAATAAAAGTGTTCTTGTCTTTTAAAGATACACGCTGAAATAATTTTGGATGAAATGATACAATGTCCGGAATTTGCTTCATAATGAATTGGAGCACGAAAGCAGGTAGGAAAATAGATGAAAAAGGCCCTGAGTTGAACATTGTCAAGGCTTAGCAATGCATACATGGGGGTCGGTTGCACTGTTTTGTCTACTTTTTATATGTTTGAAAATCCCCATACTGAAATGTTTTTAAAAAACTCACAATTCTCTTTTCCTGCAGCTCCTGTGGTGCCCATCCCAGCCAGAACTTGTGATGGACCCTGGTAGTTGCTGTCCCAACACCTCTGGCTCCCTGGCTCTTTCCTAAAGGAACCTTCAATTCTATCCAAGTGTCCACTCTTCCACACAGCCCCTGTGACTCAAGGAAGATGACCCCATCCCCACCTCTGGCCCTAATTAGTCTCAACAGGTCAGGGCAAGCCTGCTAAGTGAAATAAACCACACAGAGGAAACTGCCTGACAACCTTCTCACTAGTGAGTGCTTCTAGAAGGACAAGGGATGAAGGAGAGCGTTGCCGGGACTCCCAAGAGGTTCCTCCCTACTCCTAGAGGGCCTCTGGAAGCACTTTTCTCCTGCTGGAAGGAAGCAGGTGGCTCCAAATGCCCAGCAGCCACGCTGTGGCCTAGAGGAAACCAGCCCAGGAAGAAGCCAACATGCTGACCAGCAGAGAAGAGAGCTGAAACAAAACCAAGTCGCTGATAAGCATCCTGAACGGCTGGATCAAACAAGCCTGAAGTCCACCCTCTCGCTGGACTCCTCGTTACATGATATAATAAGTGTTCTTATTCTTTTTCTGATTTTTACAACCAAGAGTATTTACAACCAAGAGAATCTTAACAGATGCAATGCTCCGGGAATACTCATCTTGACAGTGGTGAAACGGGGACTGAGCTAAAGGGAGGGGACCCCCCCCCCCGCAGTCACTGCCATTGTTCGGGATGCAGGAAGCAGTCAAGGAAGGAGAAAAAAGAAGGGCGGTGGTCAGAGGGGTCTTTCAGAAGGTGGAAACATTGTCATACTTTGTACCATTTTCAGCCCACATAGACCATTCTTTCCAATGTCGGGCCATTCTGCTTTGAATGATATAGTCCCCTAAAGCTGCAGACACAGATCGAGGGTCCCATTTAGGAAAGTTACGCCCAGCCCATGCTGCTGTGGATTGCCTTTGGAATATGGTGGCATTCCTTGGCAGAAGATTCATCTCAGAAATTATGCAAATCGACTTTTATTGTCACGGGATGCTGAGAAGGGCCGTTAGCTGGAGCAGGTGGCAGGGGAGGGTGCAGCCTGTGGAGGGCTCTGTCTTTCCCCACACCTCGGAGATGGAATTGCAGGTCTTCTCCTCGTCCAAGTGTTCTCTTGTCCTCCTCAAGTAGACTGAAATCCAGTGGATGAGCCCAGGGTCATTCATAAAGCGGAGAGTGTCTTCTCAGTTTCCAGTGGGAGCTGGTGAACATTTCCACCTGTTACTCCTTGCTCTGTCAGTTGTCGGTTCCTCTTCCCCTTTCTGCCTTCTATGCCGCAGCCCCAGTGCCAATCGCCACCACTTCTCACCTGACCACCCACTACAGTGGCACATTGGTCTCCGTGAGTGGATTCTGGCCTCTTTCCAACTCCGTTCTTCCCAGGATAGCCAGAGTGATCCTTTAAAAATGCAAATCTGATGGTGTCTTTTCCTTTCCTAGAACCTGTCAGTCCCTTTCCACTGCCAACCATGGTCTCCGTGCCTCTGCCTCCCTTCCTTCTGCTCCCTCCCTTCTTTTGTCCAGTCCAGAATCCTCGACATTCTTTTGCCTCAGGGCTTTCCACATAGGTTGATCCCCCAGGTTGGAGCTGTCTATACTCCATCCTTCCCTCTCATTTGCACATGGGCAACTCTTTTAGGACTTATCTTAATGTCGCCTTCTTGGGGAGAATGTTTCTACTGCATCTCTTATCCCCCAGCCAAGTTACATCCTCTTTCCTTGCGTGCACAGTACCTTGTCCTTCTCCCTCACAGTATTCAATGTAATTGGAAATTTTGCTTAACATGCCTTCCCCATTAGATTTTAAGCTTAAAGAGGGTAGAGATTTTGTCCACATTGCTCCACATTCCATCCCAAGGACCTACCACAGTGTCTGGCACATAATCAAGGATTAGTAAATAAATATTGGTTGGCTGCCTATCAGCTGTGGCCACTGCCGAGGCCTCCCAAAAGTACGGTCCCAGTGACCCCTCCAGACCCTGTTTGACCTCTTGCATCCATCCATTCACACTTACCAAGTTCTTGCTCTAGAGGACAGAGCACAGAAAGGGACAAATGTAGACCAGAGTCTGATTTGGAACCTGAAAGCAAAGTTCTTGCCTTACAGAGAAAATGGCTTATTAGAATTCAGGACATTCCCCTCCCAAGCACTCTTGTTTCTTATTGTTTGCTCTAAAATGTTTTGTGTGACTCAGAGACACAGACTAAAGGCTTGAAACAGAAAGCAAAGGCTGAGAGGAAGAAAAGTCAGAGCCATTTCCTGTTCATGGGCAGTATCACCATGGGGGAGAGTGTCCCTGTCCTCCTCCTGCCTTGGCGATAAGTAGAAGCCTTTGAGTCCCCCCATCCGTGCTCTCTCCTGGACCGCGAGCAGAGGGCTGGTGGGAGAAGCCACAGGTATGACGTCCAGGGGGTGGGGCCCACATGAAGCACCATGGCTGGGAACTGCTGGTTTCTCTCCCTGAGACACTCGAGTAGCTCGACTTCCCGAAAGGAGATGTGACGGGGGTGGGGGGAGTGCACTCTTCTTCCTCCACACAAGGCTGTCAGGCTTCCCTTTTAGGATTACATAAGCCTCATCTCCACTCTGGGTGGGAGAACACCCCTTTTTCTTCAGAGTCAGCTGCAACCACTAGAAATTCATTGCCAAGTGTCCCTCTGGGAAATCATGGAGTCATTTTATCCTGCAGTCAGATGTGGCATGGTTGAGACCGTTCTGTCAGGAAATGATGCCTAAGACATCATGACTTCCTGTAGGTGGGCCTGCCTCAGAGACTCTGGAAGCCTGCTGTATTGGAGATGGGAAAAGCCAGAAGGTGGAAAGCATGGTGACAGTTTTTAAAATGTGCAGGGGTGGTGAGATGCAGTAGGCCTAGGCTTGAATTCAGGCCATGCAACTGAGAGCTCTCCACCTTTTTGAGCCTCAGTGTCCCGTGATAGTGTAGGTCTTGCTGGGAACCTGAAGAGAAATGCATGTGGATGCCCTAGCACACAGAAGGCTCTAGATTCAAGAGGCAACTTGTATAATTACTACACAGGGGCTGAGCTCAAGAACCTAACCGCCATTCCCCCTCCTCACCATGCCTCCTTTGGAGTGGTTTTCCCAACACATGAGCTGGCTCTGTCAGGCCTCAGTGAAGGAGTTTTCAGGGCCTCCCTGGGCTCCACATCAGAATTCTCAAACTTTTCCACTCAAGTGTCCCTAACAAGAGTGAATGCATACCTCAGAGCAGCACAGGTGAAATTCCTTTAAGTCCCTCGTGCCGTCTTAAAAATTCGTGTGAATTAGGGGCACCTGGTCAGCTGTTGGTACAGCGTGAGACTCGATCTCAGGGTTGTAAGTTTAAGCTCCACATTGGATGTAGAGATTACTTAAAATCTTTTTTTAAAAAGTCATGTGAATATGTGTATCTTAATCTGTAATATAGTCATGCTTGTTTAATATAAATATATTATTTTCTTTAACTATTCAAATAAAATGCACAGTTCTAGGAAGTTGCTGATAGAAGGAAAATGGACAATGAGGAAGAGTCGGGTGGACTTGGCCCCACATTTGAACCCTTGTTTCATTCTCCCCATAATTTTATGAGGTAGAAACTTTTTAAAAATTTTTTATTTGTTTGAGAGAAAGAGACTGTGAGTGGGGGGAGGAGCAGATGGGGAGGGACAGGAAGGGGGAAAAAGTCTCAAGCAGACTCCATGCTCAGTGTGGAGCCCAACTCGGGGCTCAATCCCATGACCCTGAGATCATGACCTGAGCCACAACCAAGAGTCAGACACTTACTTAACCTACTGAGCCACCCAGGCACCCCAAGGTAGAGACTTTGAAAAAAGAATTAAAACATCACAGCCAGTACAAAGCAGAGTGTGAGCATTCCCCACAGGGTAACTCCTAGAAGAAACCGTCTCGAACAGTATCTGTGGCATCTCTCTTTCCACTGACCTTGAGCATTTTTGGATGTCCTTGCCCCCTGGAGTCTGTGAGATTTGTTCAATTGTACAGTCACTCACAGACACTGTCCCTACACTTTTGACAGAGAGCAGCAGCCTCCTGCCCAGAACCCGTTCTGTTAACTCAGTGTAAACTTTGGCCTCAAGTCAGCTCTGTCAGAAACAAAGAAAAGCAATAGGAGGGAAGCTACCTTCTTCAGCCTCTTGCCTGATCTTTATTTTAGAAGTAGCTGAACCCAGTGGGACCATGCTGTGCGGTAGGTCATGAGCTGGTGGCCAGCTACTCGGGTCAGTGTGCATCAGGAGAGGACGTGATGTGGACTTTAGTTCAGAGCGTGGTGTGGAGAGGATGGAGCTGGATGTCATGCTGTCTGGAACTCCTGCCCTTTAGAGGAGGGGTTGGGATTGGAAAGAAGCTATGGGCAGGTCAGCGACCTGCTTGCAATGGGGGTTTCCGAGACCCAGGTCCTGAGGACAACATACAACACGGGGTTGGGCTGAAGATCTATCTGCCCATGTTTACAATGCGTCCAGGGGTTCAAGGAGGAATTCACTGCTCCCAGAGATCCTGGCCAAAATGGCCATGAGTGGCTTCATGGGCAGCAGTCAACAGTGAGGGGCCAAGCAGGAGGGCTTGAGAGCAGAGACTGTTCTTTCACACAGAGAAGTCTCCATCAATACTCAGCAGGAGCCTTCCGGGGGACGCCAGGGCCCAGGCAATGGGCCAGTATAACTGAATGTTAATGCTTATGTGACCTAATAAGTATTCACATCCAGGGAAGGCTTGAGGAAATTCAGGTTAGAGAATAATTCTGTCGACCAAGCATTTAATCATGGGTTTTTTGCCTATGTATGTTCCTGAAAACAAAACCAAGAAAGAAACAAACTGAAACTTATATGTGGAATGAATCTGCCCTTTCAAAGTGGCACCTTAGGAGGTCACACACTTATTCTAAGACGCTCATGATGTTTGCAGGACTGATTTTTGGGAACTAACTTCAGAGCCATCCTACGAGTCAGACTTCACAGTCAGCTGGTTTGATTACTCAACTTATTCTTCAGACTTGTCTTTGAATGATTTTGTTTGATTCCAAATATAAAATCATTCCTCAAATGATTATGTTTTTTACTAAGTCTGTTTCTCTGTAACTGTAAATTTGTTGAACCAATGGAGCATGTCTGGTTCATCTTTGGCTACACAAGACCTGAGACTTGAGAAATGCTTGATCGATGTTTAGGTCTGCGTTTGTTCACTCCACTCCATAGGCCTATTTCCACCACTGTTGTGTCTTGTACACATTGCAGACATCAAAATGTTTGACTTCTCAGGTGGCTTTTTGGTATTAAATAGTTAATATTTATTCCAGAAAAGGAAGGGTTGTTCTAAATCTGCACCCACAAAAACCCACAGTAGAAATGCCTTCTGGAATGAGCATCAACAATTCAGCTTTTTCTGTTGGTTGACGTCACAGAGAACAGTCTATCAACATTTTTCCCTATGTTGCTTTTCTTTTGGGGGGTCGCAGAATAAAGATGAAAAATCATAGCTCTGGGAGCACACAGAACAGAGAGCTGGCACTTGAGGGATTGATTATGTATTCACTTATTTATTATAATTTTTTAAAAATGGCCCAGCTGCTTCAGCTTACACAAGCTGTGCTGAAATATTTCACTCAATAGTATTCTCATCTGGTGGTTATACTACTGGGTGATTTAATGCAAAGGTTTTTTAACCCTAAAAGGAGAAAATAAAAATTAAGTAAAAAATAATGTTAGTGCTTTGAACTGAGATTCAAACGTTCAAGTATTTTCAAGAAATGGCCACTGCCATGCTCTCCTTTCCCTGTGAATTGATTCGTAGTAGCCACACTTTCTAGTGGTACATGTGGAAACCAGCTCACCTGGGAGAATTTTCCAGTTGCTCACATGTGTCCCTCATGTGACCTGGAAGGCCCAGGCCCAGACCTGTTCACTTGTACCTTGTAAAATGTTCCCAGGCGATTCTGATGCAGACCTGTCTTTGAAAATATGTGATCTATAGCCATCTGACTACTGCTGCCCTGTTATTTCTCTCCTGTGGTCACCATTATGCCTGATAAGTTATGTTTTGGTCAAATGATGGGCTAGTTCAACTCTGTCTCAGATAGAAGGAGGAACTTATTAACTGGAAAGTCCAGGGATGGGTTTGGCACAAGATGTTGCTTGATTCAGCTACCCAAATGATGTTAAGATCAGGCTTCTCTCATCTCTTGGCTTGGCCCCCTCATGTTGGTGCTTTTCTCAGACAAGCTCTTTTGTGCAGGCAAGATGGCTGCCAGCTGCTCTGGCCTCATAACCGCCAAGTCTATTGGAAAGTTAGCCTCTATTTATCAACAGTTGGAATGAAATTCTGTGATCTGGCTCCCCTTGGTCCACTTGGGGTCCCAAGTATCCATCTCTTCTGTACCAGGCAGGATTCATTTGTAAAATATAGAAGCCACTCTAGATATTTAAAGCAGAGAGGGATTTAATTCCAGTACTGAGTGCTTGCAAAACTGTTGGATGGTCTGAAGGAGTGAGTTTTGTTTTGTTTGTTTGTTTGTTTTTTAAATGGTAGCACTAGGGTTTATTAAGCTGTGCTTTAGTATGGGCTCTGGGGCTTGCCCATGATGCTCTTAATGTATAAAGCCTGGATGTTCTGCCGATTCTTCTTGAGCAGTGACACCAGCAAACTGGCAGCCAAGTGGATGTTGTACACAAGCTCATCATCGATCATCTTCTTGTGGCCATCAGCCCCTGCCAGATACAGCACCTTCCTCATCTGGAATTGAATGGTGGACTTCACTTCATCCACTCTGGCTGCCATGTTCTCACTGTGGCTCAGCAAGGAGGGGAACTTGCCAGCGTATGCAGGCCTGGGCCCAGGATCTGCTTGATCAGAGATTCTGAGGCCAAAGAGGCATCATACTTCTCGGCAACTTCTTGACTAATTTTGTATTCTTATCGAGTTTCTTCAGTGCCTCAGTGTGCATGTGGGGAACATCCATAGTCTTGGCCTCATCGTCGTGCTGCTGTTCCCTTAAAACACAAATGGAGAACTTGGGGCAGGGAGTAGACTTAAGGCTGACGGTGCCTGCCAAGGGTTTGTCCTTCTGACAGTCGTAATTCTTCAAGCTGATCCGTTTTCAAGCTCTACTGTCTGAAGGAGTGAGTTTTAGACTGAAGCTTTAGAAGTGACTCCCAGAACACAGCAGAGCTAACTTGCTGGGGAGAGCTGTGACTCTTGAAACACTCAGGAAGGAAGGGGAATCAGGAGGCCACCGTGAGAAGAGTTGAATTCAAGACCACACGTCATATTTGTGATCTGGGCATCAGGAGGCCGGGAAGCTGGTGACATTGCCTCCAAACTGCTTCTGAAACTCAAGACACGACTGACCAGGTGTCGAAACCACGGCTTCAGGGGAAGTGTCCATGAGCATGAATGCCTACAGAAACTGTGAATGTTGTAGGGAAACTCTCTCTTCTGCACTCCTGCTTTCCAAATCCAGTTTGAATGAAAAATTTTGGATACAAAATTTGCCTGTACAAAAGTCTAGAAAGGTGGTTTTTAGCTGTATAACCACAGCAATATGGACATCACAGTGGGGGGAAGTTGGAAAGGATTCTAAGGGCCAGTCTACCACAGGAGGAGTCTGGGAGGTTACAAGACTCTCCTAGCAAGGAGCCACATCCCCAGCTTCTGGGACTGTTCAGGGTCAAGTACACCTGTACCCCAGGGAGTAATCATGGAATCGAGTTGGTTGTCCAGAGGAAATTTAGGTTACAGGCTATAATTTAGGTTAAATTTAGGTTATAATATGCTGTTACCAGGAGAGGTAAAAGATGTTGGGTGACAAAACCCAAAGATACATGATGCCTTATCATTACAAGTACCTTCGCCTACACTGTTCCATTTGATTCTCACAAAAGCCTCATAACAGGAGGAAGGTGGAGGGAGGGTTAGGGGTCCATCTTACAAAGGAGAAGTTCACACTCAGGGGTTAAAAGACTGTCCAAGCTAATCCCTTACAGCTGGTGAGAGGCAGTGCTTACATTCAGATCCAGTCTCCTGACTTGAATCCCATTCCCTTGGGATAGAGTAGAATGTGGAAGAAAATTCTTTCTGAAACAATGGTTCGAACCCCCCAGCCTTCACATATAGAGTCTTGTGCCGGGGGCCTTGAGGGAAAGTATTCCTATGCTTTCGAGCAGCTATGGCCAGATTGGAGCACAGGGTCAAGGAAGACTCTGGTACAAGAGAAGAGGCGGAAATCTTGCACAAGCGTTTGGATGCTTGGCACCTCCCTTCATTTGGTCTTTATCTGAAGAATGAAACAGGGAGTTTCACTTTTTTTTTTTTTTTTTTTTAATGCTGGGTGTTCCAAGGTGCCACAGTATCAGTTAAAGTATCTGAATTTAGGACATAGATTGGCTCATGTTTCTCCCAAACAGCAATATTTTTAGCATAAGCCATTCCCACGTAAATGCAAAACCTTCTTCGATAATAGATCAAAGCAAATCCCTCCTCCTAGCCTTCCTTGTGGGCTGCAAAATGACTGGGTTTGCATAAACAAGATTAGAGCCATGCAGAGCGGCTACCGGGTTACCAACGCCGCCGCCTGGCGTCAGCACCGGGGAAAACGCCTGCTGTCATATCAGCTAGAGCTCCCTCCCCATGAGGCTGAGAGATCCAGGCCTCCACAGGGACGGAGATCTCAAAGCTGGGCTGCACTGCATCCTGGAGGCATCGCGTTTCAAAGACGGGGACGTGCCTGGAAGCCCATGGGTCAATAAGAATCTAGGGGCACGAAGAGCAAGCACCAGGACCCACCGCCTGGAAGTTCTACCTCGAGGTCAGACCCCGCGGGGTCTGCACAGCTGCTGCCTGCACACAGCTCCACCCACCGGATGATGGAGCCAAAACGCTTTGTGATTAAGGAGGTTCTTCCTTTTCACATGTGTGGTTGGGTCATCACACTCAGAATGCTCACCATCTGTCTGGGCTCCGGCTGCTGTAACAAATTTCCATAGACCGGGTGGTTTAAATAACAGATACTTACTCCTCACAGTTCTGGAAGCTGGAAGTCCAAGATTGTGATGCTGGCAGTTTCTGTTCTGGTGAGAGCCCTCTTCCTGGTTTGCAGATGGCCTTCTTCTCATGTCCTCACATGCTGGAGAACAGAGAGAAAGAGCAAGCTCTTGTGTCTTTTTAAAAATAAAAACACTAGTCCCATTCACCAGGGCTCTACCCTCACGGCCAATCACCTCTCAAAGGCCCTACTTCCTAATACCATCACACTGCGGGGTGGGATTCCGACATATGAATTTGAGGGGAGTACAGATACTCAGTCCACAGCATCATTTTGTTATAGAGAAGGCTTTCGGTAGCAGCTGGTCACTCCTGGGGTCCTGGCCCAAAGTGGCCAAGTTGGGTCAGTCTTCCCATCATTCATACCAGGTCTTGGTGAAGACTTTATGACATTTCATACAGTGAGCTGGTTAGTTCTTTTTTTTCTCTCATTGCTCCATTTTTAACAAAGTTAAGAAAACACTTTTGTTATGGGCTGAAAAAATTACATTCTCTTCCAAAATACATATGTTACTGTCCTAATCCCCAGTACCATAAATATGACTCTATTTGGAGATTGGGTCTCGACAGAAGTAATCAAGTTAAAATGAGGACATTAGGGTGGGTCTTAATCCAGTATGATTGCTGTCCTTATTAGAAAAGATTAGGACACAGACATGTACAGAGGGAAGACCGTGTGAGGACACAGGGAGAAGACGAGCATCTGCACGTCAAGGAGAGAGGCCTCCAAAGAAAGCAGCCTTGCCGACACCCTGATCCTGGACTTTTAGCCTCCAGGACTGTGAGACAATCAATTTCTGTTGTTTGATTCACCCAACCTGTGGTACTTTGTTACAGCACCCCTAGTGGACTGATACACCTTCCTTCTAGACCAGCTGGTAGTACGAGTTCCTGCTTCTGTTCTCCAGCACTTTTTCTTGATAGCACCACTGATAATCTGTCTGCTGGATACAGAGATGGCGATGAGGCCATCCCCAGTAGCTGTGTGCTTGGAGTCCTCTCCCAAGAATGACCATGGAATCATCCACTCATGCTGTCTTTCTCTGGACTCTCTCTAGGGCCGAGGAAACAACAAATGCTTACCAGTTGCTTCTGGCTGGGGAACATTGCATGGAGGGGAACTTCCAGGCGGAAAGGGCCCACTTGTATTCGATGCACCTCCTTGGTCCCCACATTTGCCATTCGAGGCAACTGATGCACCAAATATTTATACCTCTATTTCCTCTCAGCATCGGTGGTTTAATCCAGTTGGACTTTGCCTTCCTAAGTTTATTTCCGACTACACTGGCACAACACACAGACACATGGATTTTCTGGATTAGCTTTGTTTCCTAGACAGGTTTAGTACCTTGTCTCATGCAGGCATGATGGGCTCACACATGGGAACTGATCAGACTTTCTTGATGATGACAGTTGACACACTGTCTTGCTTTCAACCCCTTACGGTATAGCTTGTGTTCTTGCTCCAGTATGTTTAAGAAGCATTGTGAACTCATAGTTAGGAGAATAAGGATAAACCATATCACTAATGTTTGCACAAGGCAGGTTGCCTGTCCCCCTCAAAAGTCTCACAGGGCCTAGAGTTTTAGCCATCCCCATCCTTGCATCTGCACTCGAGACAATCATATTGATAGCTCCTGTCTCCTTAACGATTGCTCCTTTGTGGACAGGCTCTTACTGGGACTATCTGTGACCTCCCCACTGTACTCAGCACAAGTCCTGACATGCATCAGGGCTTAATCGATACTTCCTTTAGGAATAAATTATGCTTATGATTTAGATTTGCTCCTATTAATCATTTTAATTTCAAAGTAAGTTCTCCTTTTTCATCCTCACTTTAAACATTGTAATGGTTAAGGGATCAGAGACATGTACCCGATGTGATTAGCAAAGCTTAGGCCAGGGTGCATAGAAAATATCAGAACTCCTACTCATCTGTGTTTTTAATTTTATAATTTAATGTATGTTTTACCTACATTATTAATGTATTATATGGTAGAGTGTATAATGTAATTCATGGATTCACGTACCAATAAACAAACACACATTGCGGGTGCCTGCTGAAGGAGTTTTCACTACAGGAGTTGGCATTTTCAGGAATGTCTGGAGACTGAGCCAAGACTAAGAACCAGCCATTCCTGCCCCTGTGAGCCTCATTTTCTTACTTGTGAAACAGGACGTGACGCAGGGCCTGCACCTGCGACCAGAGCACCCTCCCAGCTCTGCCAGTCACTCTGCACAGACTTTTCTAAGGGGCAGCTTCCCCTGGAGTAAGAGAAGTTCCTGCCTCCTTGGACATTTTGGACTCCAGTGTGATGAGGCCTGTGACACGTTAGCTCAGCTCCTGGCGCACAGAAACCCCTGTGTGATCTCCGCCCGGAAAAGTATTATTCCTGAGACAGCCTCCAGAGCCTGCCATATGGTCAGCACTAAATAAATGTTTGTTAAATGAACATGTGAGACGCTCTGAAGACCAAGTCCCTGCCCTGGTGCTCGGAGGGTGCATGTCGTCCATACCCTGCTGCTTGGCAGTAGGACCAGGGGCAAGCAGGGCTGTGAAGTCTCTAATTTGTGCATGTTTTCTTCTGCCTTTAGGGTCTAGGAAGGGCATGGGAGATTGAGAGTCTTTGGCTTCATAAAAACATGCAGAGAGAATTCTCCATTCTTCTTTTGCCCGATGAGTTGCTGATCTAGGGCATCCCCCTGGGATTTCTAAGGGTGGCACTGCTCTGCCTTAAGCCTGGCTGGCACTAGGACCCCAGCCCCCTCCATTCCAGCCCCCCTGGGTCTGTTACAAGAACCAGGGGATGAGAGTACTCCTGGGCTCTGCGGTCTGGAGGAAGCAGGGCCTGCTGTCTGGTGCTCAGAGGCCCCTCAGGGCAGTGCCTGTTAGACGCTCCCATTCCAGCTGGAGCTTGCTGGAAGGAGAGCCCTTTTCTGAGAGATCTGCAGCTACGGAAACCTGGCTTGTAGTGACATCCAGAGGTCATGGAGAGAGGCAGCCGATTGGCGAGGGAATGCATGGGGGTGGCAATAGTTTAATCTTAATTTGGGTGCATCTACGGTTGCATTTTTAGGTTGATATCAATGAGAGCCTGGAGGCCCCCACCTTCCCTATGGGCACATTCCCAGAGTGAAGACAAATCCAGCTCCGGCTGCAGAAGAGAGGGGCCCCAGGGGGAAAGAGATATGAAACAGAATAGCAGAGACATACAGACACGCAGAGACACACACACACACACACACAGCAGAACCAGAGCATCTAAAGAGCTTCCTGGGGGCGCCTGGGTGGCTCAGTTGTTAATCGTCTGCCTTCGGCTCAGGGTGTGACCCCGGCGTTCTGGGATCGAGCCCCACATCAGGCTTCTCCGCTAGGAGCCTGCTTCTTCCTCTCCCACTCCCTTGCTTGTGTTCTCTCTCTCGCTGGCTGTCTCTGTCAAATAAATAAACAAATAAATCTTTAAATAAAAAAAAAAAAAACAAAGAGCTTCCTGAAGCTTTCAGACGTCAAAGTGCATCAGAATCACTTGGGCTGGGTAGCTTGTTACAGACCCAGGTTTTGAAGCCCCGCCTCAAGGATTATATCTCTGGGGTGGGTCTAGGAAGTTTGCAAATGAGCTCCTCAAGTGATGCTGATGGGGTAATCTGTGAGCCATGCCTTGGAAAAAGCTTTTTTAATGCCCAGAATCACAGTGATGAGAGCTTGGATTGCAAAGCCTGAGAACAAAATCATTTTGGAGCCTGGGTCACCTTTTGGGGAGGCAGGTCTGTCCCCACCCAATTGTTCTAGAACATTGGGTGGGGGGAGTGTGGTTAAGGAAAAGGGTGCCAGGAATGAAGGAAGGTCGGGATCCCAGTTTAGCAAGGGAGGCAGAGGATGCAAAGACTGGCCTTCCTGATCCTTCCATGTGTACTGACTTTTTTCCCCTCCTCTGGACCCTGGATCACTGTTGGCGGCAGCAAGGCAAGGACGGATCAGCCAGTCAACTGACTCCTTATAGAGACCAGGCTGGCCCGGCTCCATGGGGCCCCACAGTGGTGCTTCCTGCCTCCTCCCCTGGGCCTGCCAGCCTCCTCCAGCACCCCGCACACCTTCTCACCTTTTCCCTCACCCCAGTCTACACGGGCCTGCCCCACCTACCATCCTCTTCCCCAGGGGAGGCTGCAGTGAACATGTTTGGCTTTGCTCTCCTCTTAGGGACAAAGGCAGGTGGCCATCACTGGCTCCATGTTACTAACTGCCTTAGGAGATGATAGCAAATCGTTTTCAGAGCCTGCTTTGTCAAGCCCTACCTTGGTAAGCAAGATTCTAGAACTAGCTCCTCCGCTTTGGATCCCAGCAGCGCAGCTCACAGGTATCTCCTTTGTTTCTGCTTGCCAGTAAGGCTTCCTTTGAAGACAGGCTTCTCGTGGTTTAAAGAAAAAAAAATTTTCAACCACGAATCTAGTATGTGTGCCTCATTTTTCAGATACGGAGGCCCAGAAAGTAAACTCTCACCTCCTAGTTTTCAGTTTTGATTTGGGCATTGGATATTTTCTTAAAGGGGACCGTATTTTTTTTTATCCAAGTTCCAAAGTGGATCCAAAAGAATTACAATGAAACAAATGTTTTTGGAGAGCCGACTTCAGGTCTGTGACATGGGCGATGACCAGCAAACAAACAAGGCCTCGGCCGGAAGCGAAGAAGGCACGCGTATAGGCTGCTTCTCTTCGCTGTCCTTCAAGTGCGTGCAGCTGGGAACACCAGGCTGGAGCTGGTTTGCAAAGCAACCCAGGAGGCCCTGAGTTCCCGTGGTAAACATTTGCGTACACAGAGTCAACGCGTAGCCTCTGAACGCCACTCTGCCAGGTGTCCCCTGGCCACTCACCAGTCCCTCTGGCGTTGGACTGTGCTAGGCAGAACAGAGAAGAGGGAGAAACAGGAGGACACACAGATGGGCTTTGCCTGCGGCGCAAACCTCCTCAGCCCGCTGCTCGCCTGGTTGGCCATCCCCCTGTGTCAGTCTGCTCGGGCGGCCATAACACAGCACCACAGGCTGGGGGCTTAAAGAACACAAAGTAATTTTCTCCACAGAATGGAGGCTGGAAGTCCATGGTCAAGGTGCTGGCCAGTTTGGTTTCACCTGAGGCCTCTCTTCTGGGCTTGCAGATGGCCACATTCTCTCCGTGTCCTCACGTGGCCTTTTGTCTGTGCTTGTGCGCCTGCCCTTCTCATATGGACCTCAGCACTATTGGATTGGGCCCCACCCTTATGACCTCATGAAAGGTGCTATGTGCCCGTCACACTGGGCATTAGTGCTTCAACATATGCATTCTGGGGGACATGATCAGTAGTAACAGTCCCTCAGCTCCTGAAGTGAGAGTGCTTTGGGCAGAGGTTCACCCTCTCACACATCTTGTCATGTGTCACCTGAATCAGGCCGGGTACACACTCAGTAGCTCTTTCAACAACCAGCTGGGGGCTGGGAACACATGCCCCACAGAAAGCTGTTTGTTTCCTTCTATTTTGCTCTTGGAGATCTGAAATCCTCAAAATTCAGCGGGGTGGTAGGAAATGTACCCTCGTCTAAGGTGACCCATGTGGGACCTCCCTGTCCTTTGGAGATTTAGGTTATACTTACCGTTCCCACACACATCCAGACTCATGCAGCTTTCTCCATGGTCGCTTACTTCCCTGATTCCAGGCAGGGAGAGAGTGAGATTGTACCAGTAGGGAACAACCTTCTGCAATCCCCTCCTGGCTCCCCTCAGCTTCCCCACCTTTCCCAACGTTCAGTCTCCCCTGCCCTATTTGGCCCCTGAGAAGTGGGGTTCAGTTCTGGTGCTAGGGGATGCTATGACGTACTGCCCAGATCCTTCCTTTCAGGCCCAAGTCCCACATCCCCCATCCACATGGGGCGTTGCTTCCTGAAACTCTCAGAGGGCCTCTCACAAGGACCTGCCCTTGACTCAGGGAGCTGCCTCACCTAACAGGGTACCCTAGGCCCGATGACTTCTCGGTGGGGTAAGGTACAAAGGCACAGCCCCATGACTCCATTTGGGGCAATTCTGAAGAGCTCAATTCCCTATGGAATAGGCTACTGCCTTTGCTGTGACTTCTCCCTCCGCTCCGTCAGTGGC
The DNA here is from genome assembly GCF_002007445.2 of Ailuropoda melanoleuca. Classification (NCBI taxonomy): domain Eukaryota; kingdom Metazoa; phylum Chordata; class Mammalia; order Carnivora; family Ursidae; genus Ailuropoda; species Ailuropoda melanoleuca. The sequence continues at coordinate 120,136,751 of NC_048219.1, read as the reverse complement.
CCTCAGTCCTCACAGGTGTTGATCCTGAGAAGACTCCCTGATAAACTTCTTGCACTTACACCTCAGAGGACAGCTCTGGAAAACCTGTCCCAAGATGCCAGGTCTGGCTGACACAGGGTGATCTGCACCTTCCTAATCTCCACAAAGTCCTGATAAGTCAAATTCTCTCCATTTTAAAAAAAATCATCATTCCTTTCTAACTGACAGAGAAACCAAGGCCCAGAAAAGAGGAGACATGCGAGCCCAACCTCATGCATTGTGTTAGTGGCTGAGCTACCCAGAAAGGTACAGCCTGAATTATGAGCCAGTCTTGTTTGGTTAGTTAGCTGGCTGCCATATGGCACTGTGGGTGCCTGATGGTCAGACTAAGCCATATGGTCCTGGCTATGGGAGTTGAAAAGTCTCTCCCTTGCCCGAATCCCATCCCTCTGTGCTTCCTTGTAGGTCTGCTACATTGACACTCCTTTTTTCTAACGTCCCTAGGCTCTCTCGTTTGGAAAGCCCAGATCTCCCCATCTGGTTTGGTTTGGGTTATTTTGGTTGCCAGGAGCTGAAACCCATTCTGGATGGCTTGGATGATCTCAGGAAAACCAATAAAATGAAAGTGCCTGAGCTTAGGAAGAGTTGGCTCCTAGAGGCTGCAGGGAGTGCCTCTCATCTCCCTTTCGAGGGGCAGTAATGCGTGGTGGCTACAAGGAGGGAGGCAACAGTCAGCCCACTTAGCTTTCTATCATGGCTTTACTGTGAGTCGTCTTGGGCACCACTTCTCGTGTCTTGGGTTCCTCAACTATACAATGCGGATAATCATAGCACCCATCTCCTGGGATTGTTATGGGAAATAAATGATAATATCAACATAAGGGCCCTAGGACAGCGCTTGGCGTATATGCAGCACCATAGTTTACTTATTGTTATCTCTTACTCATGGCTTTTCCACTTTTCTCTCCGTATCTGTTGTTCTTGTTCTTCTTTCCCAACCACTTCCTGTGGGCCCTCATGACTTAGATACGTGTACGACCTGATAGTAGCCGCCGTATTCTCCTCTCCTTGACTTTCAGTCCAAGGATCCATTCCCAAGGAGCTTCTTTCATCTGTACCTCTTAGTTTGGGGCTCCTATGAGAAGAAATGTGACTGTCCCCAGTCATCTTTTTGAGCCTGTTTATTCAAATGATAGGTCACTGGCAACTTAGATTGGTTCTGCTCAAATCAGGGGCCCACCTTGGTCCAATCATCTGAGGCTGGGAGCATGGGGCTAGCTAATTCTCTCTCCTTCAGCAGGCCCCCTGGGCACGTGCAGGCTCTATGGGAAGGGAGTGAAGGAAAGGCAGGAACCCCCAAATATGCCTGCTGCATTACTCTGTAAAACTGCCGCAATCTCTGACACCCCCCATGACCACAGTCCCTCTTGCCACACGTTGAAAGAGTGCTCTTTTATGATGACTTTACCTCCTCTCCACCTCCTTAACCCCTTGCATCTGATTGTCCCCTCTACCTGCTCATCCGGAAGTAATTCCTTGAAGACCCTGCTCAGCTGTGTCTCTCCTTGAAGCACCTGCATCATTGAGCCTCCCAGAGGACCACCCCTCCTTGGTGAAGTTCTCCCCTCTTATTTTTCATGCTGCTAACCAGCCTATGGTCCTCCTGCCTCACTCATCATCTTAGCCACTTCTGCTACTTTAACAGACACTTGGGCCTCTAATCTTCTGTCCTGCATTGTAAGCTTCTAGAGGGCAGACACTGTGTCTTGTACAACTCCATATTCCACAAAGGCTTCCATACAGTAAGCGTGTAGCTTACTTTATGAGTGTTTTAGTCAGCTTTTGCTAGGTTATGCTATAGTAACAACCCCCAAATTCTAGGGGCTTCAATCAACAAAGGTTTATTTCTTGCTCATGTTTCATGACTCTTGGAGGTCAGCCCCAGCTCTGCTGAGCTCTGTCCAGCTCCATTCTTCATGTCTCAACCACTGTGGGATTGAGAGTGAAGGAATACTCCTCATCGAAAATATAAATTTGTGGATACAGAAAACTGCAAGAAACATGACAGAAACACACAATGACTCTTGAGATTCCTTCTTGGAACAGGCTCTGTCACTTCTACCCATAATCCATTGGCCAAAACTAGTCCACAGTCGAGTCCGATTATCAGCAGGGTGGAGAAGTAGGAAGACACCACAAGCATGTAACAATGAAGTCCTTTTATAGAAAGTGTGTTGTGAATAATTGGGGAAATGATACAGCATTCTACAAAGAGATGAAACAGAACTGTTCAAGGGGACCTTGACAAAGAAAGACTTAAAGGTATTGTAAGGGAAGTGTCATGGTATCCACATTTCTACACAACAAGGGATCCATTTTTAAGTTATGACTCCAATCAGAATATAACTAATTCCTTCCATGAGAAAGCCATAAAGCTTTTGCTCCTTTTGGTGCTGTGAATGTTTGTCTATCTCCACAGGGAAAACCCAACAACCATCAGAGAATGCAGGCGTTAGTGACAGGAAGCTACAGAACTCACAATACCAGGGCCAGATTTTTCAGAGTGTGATGGAGGAAATGGAAGCATTTTGGAGGAAACAATTGACACTTAGTGTTCAATGACTATGTTTTGTGCCAGGGCTGAGACTTACACCAAGAATCTGTGGCAAGAGGCAGCAGATGACCATGGACAAGAACAACACAGGAAACCCCAAATTGGCCTAGATTGGACCTGATCTATGCCTTCAGCTAGGCAGGTTGAGAGTTATTGTCGCTTCCCTAATGAAAGGGAACCAGAGACAGTCCTTGAGATTCTTTGGTATTAAGTACAAGGAATAAAATTTATTTGGTTCTCACCAGAGAGTGTTGTGTTAGTCTTCATGAGTACCTGGAGTTGGCTTCATAGACTTATTGCAGAATTGTTATGTATCCGGTCCAAGTGAGACCTACCTTCCTAGTTGATTCCTGGTAACCAGAGTGAGCAAAACAAGGTGAACAGCCCCGCAATCCAGAATTTAGTCTTACTGAGGTTTGTTCATATCTGGGTATGACAAGTGCTGTAGGCATTCGGTAAGCATATGCTTAGTGAGGAAGTTCATTCTTCCTGGAACAGATTGGGCTTGATGCCAATTACTGGGAAGGATGAAGAGGCCCCTAGTGGGACTGAAACCAGTTAATGAATTCCATCACTCTGTCAAGGACATGAACTACTTGTTATAGGGCACAATTTAAAAACCCAGAGGTTAGTGCCCTCCTTTATTTGTATGGGCTAATTCTGAGCAATCCATGATACAAAGCTCAGCCTCTAAACTAGCTAAAACAATAAATCCAACTACGCCAAACCCACTGTGATTTTTTGCAATTTCACTGAAGATTTTCAGAGGCCTCTGTGTGTGTGTGTGTGTGTGTGTGTGTGTATGTGTATGAGGGAGTTTAGATAAGTCTATTCTCCGAAAATCTCCTGATTCTCTTGTGGGAAATGGGGTGGGTTGGAGGGTCACTCTATTTCTTCACCCTTTTCCCACAACTGTCAATACCTGTCCCTTCAAGAAGCTCCCTCCTGCCCTGCAATCTGGCTAGGGAGACTGCCTTTTACCCCACAAGGGTGTTATCACAGCATCTTTCCCTCAAATCCAACCTTCTCCCTCCAAAAGCCTTCACATAACAGCTCAAGAAGATATTTCCTCCATTTCATTAGGAGCTGTACAGGTATATTTTGTGTGTGAGGTTGGATACAGTTATACATCTACTTATTAACTTCGAGAAATCTATTTCATGTACCTGAAACTCATCTTCCATAAGTAAAATAGAGACTGAGGAAACATTGACAGTTTGGCTTAATGGACAAGCCTGCCTGGTTCCTGTCCTGGCACTGCCACTTTCTACCTAGGTACCATGGACAAATTACCGAGGATCTTCAAGTTTTAGATTCCAGAGTGATGAAATGGGGCAGTAAGAGAACCTGTCCCACAGAAGAGGTGAAATTTGTCATGTAACTCTCACAACATGGAGAGTGCTTCTCATTCTTCCTGGCATAAGACAAGTGCTCCAAAAACATTAGCAATTATTTTTATCTTAGCCATACTTACAGAGCAGGGAGAATATGTTCTGATCACATATTTTGTTCCAAACTTATGTGGTGGTTTTAAATGTGTCTGCCAATTTTTGTCACTCTATCAAGAAAAGCAGTCGAATTTCCCTTTTCAAGAATGCGGGCTGGCTTCAGCGACTTGTTTCTAACCAGTTAAATTGGGCAGAAGCAATGACATGTGACTTTGGTGGCTAGGTTAGAAAAGGCAATACAACTTCCACTTGGCTCTTTCTTTTGTGTCTTGAGACATTTGCTGTCGGAAACCAAACACAATGCTGTGAGGAAGCCCAGACCACACAGAGAAATCATGTGTAAATGATCTGGCCAACAGCCCCAGCTGAGGTTCCAGCTGACAGCTAGCATCAATCAGCCACTGAACACGTGGAGGAGAAGCCTTCATCATGACTCCTCCGGCATTGTTTGACTACAACCAAGATCTCAAATGATAGCCATCTAGCTGAGGTCAGGGTAGGCACACACAGGTGATGTGTACGTGGTGGTGGTGAGTCTTGACAGGAGTTGCCATTTATTATAAAAAAAATAGAAAATAAATAAAAATAAGAACAAAAATGTTCTCAATCCAGGAGTTGCCATTTATGCTCCTTGTTCTTCTCCCCAGCTTGAAAACCGAGTGAGTTTCATAGATGTAGAACACCGTATGAGTTACACACATCATTTTCAGGCATGGTGACAAGCACTCCACCATTTTGTTCCCTGGAATGACAGAATGTGACACTGGGATACCCCACACCCATCTTCCCTGTCATCCTTGCTACAATTACCAGGCTGCTGGGTAATTTCTTTGATCTCACGGGGATGTGTTAATCTTGGCCATGGAAATTACAGACACTGAGGATGGGCTGGTAAGGGGTTTTGGTGACCATCAAAGCTCATCCTATGTAGTTTGTAGTTCTGGTCCTGGAGGAAGTATTATCTTCTTGTCTCAGGAGTTGTGCCTCATATAATCTTTTGTAGTGAAAAAAGAGAAAGGCAGAATCCAGTCCGATGGAGCTAATAGCCTGCTGAGAGGTGTAAGGGCAACATGTACACATCAGTTGGATTGGTCCTTGTAACCCCATCTGTTTGATTTAATTCCATCCAACAAAAAGGACAGTGTGAGGTGTGGGACTGTGTTGGGGGTGAGGGCAAGTTATATGGAGAAAGTGCTTTAAAATAAAAACTTTAATTAAAAAATAAAAGTTAAATATTAAAATTAAAATTTTTTAAAAAAGAAAAAGTACTTCAAGAAATTGTCTTCTTGTTGTCAGTCCATGGGTAGGTAGATCTGACAAAGATTAACACAGAAAGCTCTAGCTGAAGTCTCCTTTGTAAACACAAATTAGCTAGAACATGCTGATTAGCAGACCTCTTCCATAAAGTCTTAGAAGATTAATCTGAGAAGAACTCTATTATTCCCTTAAAATTATTAAGCCCTGTGAATGGTGTGACTTGCCCAAGGTCACATGGGCAAACAGGAACAGAGCTGAGAGCACAGTACAAGATTTTGATTTCAACCTTATGGCTCTGGGTTCTAAATGTAACCCTTTTAAGTTGCTGACCTTAACCTGGCCACTCCCCATGCCTTAATTTTGGGGGTCAAAGAGATCTTGACTGAGCATCTCAGAGAGCAGCTGGGTTTTTACGTTGAGGTCAGTAGAGAAAACTTGAGCTGTTGTCATTTTTCCAGGAGGATAGGAAAAATTATCTGATCTATTCTGTGGTCAGAGTGACCTTTCTAAAACAACATTATATGGTGGCATAGAATCCAATGTCCATCTTAACACTCATCACACTTTAATAATGTTTTGGTGTCTGTCTCTGACCCTGGGCTATACATTCTATGAGGGTAGGAACATGGCAGTCATATGACCCTGGTATCCTAGAGTACTGCTGGCATATGCTAAGTACACAATAAATAAAACTTTTTGTTGATACGTGTATAGATAAATGGTGGTTGCTCATCCGATGTAAAATGTTTCAAATAGCTTTCCATGTTCCGCCAGCCTAGAAGATCTGCCACACCCCACTTCCACCATAAGCTGGCTTCTGGTTACTTTCTGGGCTTATTGACTCCCTCTCTCCTTTCTGGAAATTAATTCAAGACTTACTGAGTGCCTCACAGCTCCCTGAAAATCATGATGTTCCTTACCTCTTTCCATCCTTCACCCAACCCCAGGCCTTCACTTCATTCCCTCTCTCTTGATGTCCTTTACCCCTGCTGGCAATGCCTGAATTTCTACTCTGTAAGTCACTTAACTTGATTCCCCAATATTTAACTATCCCAGTATTCCAAAGCTCTTCATAATTCACACTCTGCAGCAGCTCTTCTCAGTGTATGGCAATGATTGTTTACAGGCCTTCTTCATTCACTGGAACAGGAGCCCTTGAAGGAGAGGCCTTTTTAACTTTATCTCAGAGATAAGCGCTCTATTTGCTGAATGAATGAACAAAAAAATTACATCTCTTGGAAATCTTGGCATTATCTGGAAGTATGGAAATGTATGCACATTTTTAGAAGTCATCAATGTCCACTTGGTTCATTCTTTAGGCTTATAAAGCCTCTAGGGCTCTGAGTTCAGGTGAGAAATCCACCATGAGCTAATTTCCCTCTGAGCTGGGCTCCTCAAGGCAAAGTTCCACAGGAGAGTTGACGCCAAGATTTCTAGGAAAAGTTTGTCTTCATGCCTTGAAAAGACCTTAACACGTGGATCTGAATACCTTATGACTTCATTTGTACAATGTTTTGTCATTCTCAAAATGCCTGCATGGGTATGTTCATGCGAGCTTCCTGATAATGCTGTGGGCAGGCCGTGTGACACCAGCTCCTCTGGGGACAGATGAGAAAACTCTGGTAGAAAGAAGTTAAGGCACTTGCCCAAGGTCACACAGCAGAACTGGGATTAGAACCCAGTTTAGCTCCTTTTCCACAATCTCATAACCTTATGAATGAGCTGCCTAGAACTACACACCTTGGCTACTTGTCAAGAAAGCCCCAGAACATTCCTGAGACTGGGAGTGCACTGTACATATGCACATGCACAGTGAAGATACCTGACCCAGGTCTGTGAGCATGGGTGTGCCCTCTCACTGCACCAGGAGTGGCATGGGCAGCGCCGGGGCTCCAGTCAGGCCCTTGCACACTGGGTTGGCAGAGCTCCTGAGCAGGCGACAGAATCTGGCAGTGACCCAGTCTCACATCCAAACAGACGTATTTGATAGACACTTTGAACTTATAGAAAGATGGAAGTTATTCATATAACCTAACATAAACATGGATTCCATGTCAGTTATCAGATACCCAGGAATGCTTTCTTTCCTCTACCAGTTAAGCGGAATTGAGCACAGAAAGTTAAATAAGAGAAACTGGGTTCCCCTCCAGGAGCTCCCTGTGATGGCTCAGTTCCATCACTGACCTCCCAGGATTTTGTCACTTGGGGAATCTCTGAAGGTGGGTGCTCACACCCCAGGTACAGGGTAAGAACATCCACTAGGGTGAGAAAGGGAAAAAGAAAGACTTCTGTTTCTGTTCAGCCTTTCTTAGTTTCTATTTTGTGTGTTTTATGACACACATATGTAATTAATTCAGTAGTACACACAGAACACACAGACACACACACATTTGTATATAGTATGTCCTCAAAGTCTGGAAACCACTGCCTCACAACAAGGAAATCTCTTCTTTGAGGGAGGAACCACACCTCTCCAGTGTTTTGTTCTCCACTCAGAAAGTTACGAGCTCCCCGCCTTGGCCGTCACCACGGCCTGATCCCTTCTGGCTGACCTGGTTGCCTTGCGATGCACAGAAGCACAACGCACACACTTTCTCTGCTCCCAGGGTGCCCCACCTGCTCTGTGATTGCTTCGGACATTGGGGAAGAGCTGGAAAGCAAAGGCAAAGGGGAGGGGAAGGGTCTCTCTTGCCCTGGTGGCCCTTGCTCAGACCGACAGCTTATCGGGAGCGAGCCAGGGCATTTCTCCACTCCCATCCCCCATGCTTCCTTTTCCAGCTCCTGGGAGTGTTTGCTTCCCATTCTTCACCAAATAAACCAGCACAGTGAGAATCACCCTGAAATCACAGGCACCCGAACCTCCATGCTTGTTTTGAAATTTGAAGGAACTTATTGATTCTAGATAATCTCGATTTGATTGGAAAACGGGGACAGAGCCTGTAAAAGGTCACAGAAGATTTCCTAAGGATATCTTCCCTAATCACGAAAGCTATTTAAGATTAACTTGGCAGGGAAAAACTCTGTTCTGGGGGGATTCAGTCACAGTCCAGGGACCAAAGCCCCCGCAACTAGTCCGCCTGGCCACTTTCCCACATGCGTTGCTCTACAGTGGCCCAGGAAACCCCAAAGAGGCCCTGCCCCTGGGACCTAAGTATTTAGCTAAATCTACTCCATCAGTGTTTAACAAATTCTGCCCCCTCTTTTAACAAGATGTGACTAAGAATTCATAGTCCTGAAGAGTCTAGGTACAGTATTTAGACCTAAACTTCCAATTTAAAAATAAATAATTCTTAATAGCACTTGAAAATACTACCATGTCAGACTATTTGCTCTTTCCTCTCCGCTTTTGAAAGCCCGCCTCAGCGTATTATTTCTTTTCATTTTCTTATTAGTCCTCTGAGTACAGCTAACTCTAGGTCAGTTATGAACACCTTCTTCCCACCCTCCATATTCTCGTATCTTTTAGGAACTTCCTGAGTCTTGCTTGGTTCAAAGTCTTACTCCTCTCAAGAGCACCCACATTTAAATCAGGGAAGAGAAATAAATGGTTAAATGTGAATAGCAGGACCCTTGTGAGGGATCATCCCATAGAAGACTGGATCTTTCTTTAAGACAAGTAAGGGCTCGGTCATTCCCATCTGTGGATGAAGGAAGCGAGTGGGCTCAGCCCCTATTATTAGCAGTAATAACAATGACAATATCCAGACTTGCATAGTATTTACTTGATGCCTGACACTCTTCTAAGTGCTTCACATAGATTGGCTTATTTAATCCTCAAGCACACTGATAATTCTATTATCCCTTAGTTTTCAGATGATGAAACTAAGGCACCGGGTGGGTAATTTGCCTGAGGTCACACGGCCCCTGAATAGCTGGTTCCCAGGGCCAGAATCTTTTTAGTGATTTGTCCTAAATCATGGAGTCAGTGGTAAGAACCGGGACCCCAAATCTCAGTCTCTTAAGTTAAACATGCTCTTCTCTGTACTAAGCTCTGCATTCCCTGATTTGATGGATTTTAAGTCGTTTGAACTTTTCATACCTTGAGCTACTTATTTGAAGGGCTGTGTCTGACTTCACTCTGAGGCTGAGGGTTAGAAGTTCTGTTTTTGCTCTGATTGCCACAGTCGATGCAGTTCACTTCTCAGAGAAATCATTTTCCAGACCAGTTTATTAGAAAACCATTTTGTAGACCCATGTCTGCACGTGGCATTCTGGACAGTTGAATTCATCTAAGAAAAACCCTGGGCAGAAGATCCAGTAGCTCAGGGCTGGACTGGGAGAACCAGGAAGGGCCCCCAAGACACAATTTGCTTTGGGTAGAGCTGCCTCAGATGGGTAAATACCTCTCTTCTACCTTTAAGGCCTTCCTGGAGAGACACGGCAACTCTAGACACAACTCCTCCTTCGTGTGACACCTTTCACTGGCAGGAAGTTCCCTTTCCTGATCTAGATCTTTCCTGGGGCAGCTTAACAATGACCGTTTTCTTAGGGCCTGCTCTGTGCCAGGCGCTGAGAACTTTGTCTGCATTACCTCATTTGATCCTCAACCCCTTGTGGAAAGTGCTAATATCATCCCCTTTTGTAGATGAAGCTAAGCAGAGGTAGTTTAAATAACTTGCCCAAAGTTCAACAACGAGTTAGTGGCACAGTCTAGGTTTGACTGTAGATGATCCCTCTCCAGGATCTAGTTTGTAAAGGTTACAAGGGGCTGCCTCCCTATTGACGGCCCATCTTCTTTTTTTTTTATTATTATAATAATATTTTTTGTTATATTATGTTAGTCACCATACAGTACATCCCTGGTTTTTGATGTAAAGTTCGATGATTCCATCTTCTGTGTGCAGCACCCCATGCTCGAGGGAAGGAGGGCTATTTGCTGGGCTCTGGATCATAGGATTGAATGCCTGCTATTGCACTGTCTCCGTTGTGTGATTTTCTTTTTTTTAACTGATAATTAGCTTTAAAAAGCCCTTATGTTCAATGTTCATTGGATGTAGGAGGTGATTAATGTGGTTGGGGATACTTTCAAGGGTATGTGCATAATAAGGGGCTGAAATGGATGATAAAAGAGCATTGTGGTCTCCCCTGCTGTGGGGTAGAGGTTCCCAGAGCCAGATGGCCTTGTCCTCGGCCCCCAACTCCCTACAGGGAGTTTTCCAGGGCTTTTTCAACCCTCAGTACTTCCCTGGCCCCTCTGACATCTTGTGGGCTCCTCTGCCCCTCCCTGTTTCCCATGCAGGGACGTGGGAGGCTGCTGGCATGCCAAAGCTGAACTAACTTACCTCTGCATTCCGGTTAGCAGGCCTTACTTTCTTTTTTTTTTTTAAGATTTTATTTATTTATTCGACAGAGATAGAGACAGCCAGCGAGAGAGGGAACACAAGCAGGGGGACTGGAAGAGGAAGAGCAGGCTCATAGCAGAGGAGCCTGATGTGGGGCTCGATCCCAGAACGCTGGGATCACGCCCTGAGCCGAAGGCAGACGCCTAACCGCTGTGCCACCCAGGTGCCCCAGCAGGCCTTACTTTCTAACACCTGAACACTTAACACTTCAATGTTTGGGGATTTTAACTTCTCCAGCCTCGGATCATCAAAGTAGAAACATGATCGGTCTGCCGATACAGCACTAATTCGTGTGATGGAAATGGAACTGACGCTGTTGGCAATAACTGTCAGCATGCTGAATAGCACTTACTTAGGATTATTAAAATGAATTTACACATATATATTTATACACGTACCTCAAGACTGGGGTGGAACTTGCTCAACAAACGTAATATGAAGAATTATGGTGGGCCTAGAATGTTTTTCACTTTTGAGGATGTAGGTGCTTTTTAAAAATGCTGCACTCGAAATGAGATATATGCTCCCCCGTGTTGTGTCACTCCAAATGCCCATTCTTCACACTGCAGTCAGAATAATCCTTCTGGAACACGGACCCGCTCCTATCACGCCCCACCTTGAAACCTGCAGTATTTCCCCATCACCGCCATGCTGCCCAAGTACAGTCTGGACAAGACACCCCCAGACTGCACTTAGTGCTTTGCCCCCGTTCTCTTCCCCACTGCCTCACGCTCTCTACTCCTCGGCTGTTCTTCTCTCAAGCTTCCGCCAGCCTCTAGCTTTACACACGCCATTCTCTCTGCCCCAACATATTCCCTTACCCTTCTCCAGACCACACACTTCTCCTTTGCCTGAATCCTATTCATCTTTCCTGGGTCCTCACTAAGCTAGGTCAGGGGCCTACCATGTGCTGCCCAGCCCAGCCCTAATCACCCTTTATTGTACATACATGTCCCACTGGCCAGCTCCTTGGGCTGTTCTGTGCAGGCAGAGAATGGGGTCTGTCTTATTCATCATTTTATCCCTACTGCTGCGCACTGGGTGTGGCACAGAGAGGAACGCAAGAATATTTATTACATGAATAAATAGATCAACGATATCTCCAAGATCTACTGAACTGCTTCCATCAGAACGGATCAGAGGAGCAGGCAAGAACTACTGCTACCTGAACCAGCTGCTGGAGAAAGGTGTTAAAGTATATACATAGCATGATCCCCTCAGCCAAAGTCCTCATTTTGACCCAAAGCAGGGAACTACACTATGGTCGAGAAGCCTTCCACTCACTAAAGCTCCTTACACACATCCAAAGTGGGCTATTAATCTTCTTGTCAACTGAACCTAAAGCCCTACATGGGACTTCTCAAAACATGACTGTCTTGCGTCTCATGATCGAAAGTGTCAAATGTGCTCAAAATGAGCATGAAACTACTGGATTCACTTCCTTGATGATGGACTGAGAAGAGCTACTTTGGCGTGGATTTTGTTTTGGATTTTGATCTAGGAATCAGTTTCCTGTTGATTACAGCATGCAAAACATGCCAATATTTCATACAGACACATGTTCCCTAACTGATTCCGTTAAGGCAGTGGTTTTCAAGTCTCACTTTGTCCCCTCCCCCTGCCCCCTACTCCCACCCCCAGGATACATTTGACAATTTCTAGCATCATTTTTGATTGTCACAATTTGGAAAGGATGCTACTGGTATCTGATGGATAGAGACAAGGGAGGCTGCCAAAGGTCCTACAATGCACAGGACAGCCCCCACAATCGGGAATGAGCTCACCCAAAATGTGAACTGTGCTAGGGTGGAGAGACCTGCACTGAGGTCACTCTGTAGATACCTTGGTGCACAAGAACTAGGCCCTGGTTAGCTGCGTAGTGCTTTCCAAGATGTGTGGAAACAAAGCAGAAAAAAAACAAGTTAAAAAGAAGTAAGAAGGTTGTGGTTCTTCCCTTGCCTATGATTTAGAAATTAAGATGCACAGCTTGTTTCTAAAGTAGAATAATTCCGTTTGGGGAGGTTTCCTGGGTAGATCCCAGTCCTGGATCAAAGGATCTCCTACAGAAACATAACAAATGGCATTTAGTATGGAATTGCACAGACCTTGAGTGTGAAAAGTTTTGGTGAATTCAAAACCATATTTGTTTTTCACATTGAATATGTCCAGGTCATTTTCTTTTCCTAAGAAGATAACCATTTGGACAAACATATCCACTTGAAATGCGGGTGAAATGTAAACCGCTGCTCTTCTACACAGACAATCCAGTGTATTGATACTTAGTCCATAAAGGCATGATGTTACAAAACACATTTGCATATTGTGAAGCCATCTGGCATCAAATTTTCCAATTTATAGACAACTTTGTATTTACATAACAAATTATTAAATCAACCATTTTTCCGGTTTATAAAAGGTCGCTGAGGTACACACACAGTGTGTATAAAAGCAGATAAGGCTGATAGTACATATTTACAGTAGATACAAATTAATCTTTCATATTTGAAGATAATGCTTTTTATATATTTTTTTCTGTATCAGACTCCCCACTGTTAGCAGGATTTCCCATGCTTGAGTTGTTTATTGCTTTTTGGCTCACTGATTTAATATTCACTTCTGGGTTGTTTACACGTATGAATTACTAATGTTCTTATCTCTTTGGCTAATGCAAATGTGATAGAGTGAATGAAGGAAAAAGATAAATTAATTCAATATTACAGTTCTGGCTGGTTGATATTATTTTTTCATATCCCCAAATGAATCAAGTAACGCACAACTTACTTTATACACTACATTGAAAAGTCTTGAGACTTGTGTTATACCATTTGGGCATAAATGGGCAAAGTAAACAAGGTATCAGATTTTCAGTAAGGTCTAGAATCTTGGCTTTCTTGTCAGAAAGAGCAATGTCACCAGCATCTTAAGCATCTTAGATTTTTAAAATCTTAGTGCAAAACCGCTTGTGACTTACAAGGACACATTGCAAACTGCAGAGAAGATTACCAAAGTTAACTACAATGTGTTATCACGGTCTGAAATGAAAAAGGAATCACCTCATGGGATAAGTCAGTTGGGAATCTTCATAAAACTTACAGAAAGCGACATAACAACCCTCTGCTGTTTCCACAATTCTGCAGTGCTATGTTCCAAAAAAAAAAAAGGAAGGTTGTGTTTACTTGAAAAACATACATAGCAAATAACTCAAAGTCAGGGCCCAAAGACAAGACTAAAAGTGGCCCATAATATTACAAGGGATGAATATTCTTAAAGCATTCACATTCACGATGAGACTGAAAACTACAAACCAAAAATATTCCTTTAAGTAAATAAAAACCCTGATAGCTTTTAATGCTACAAATGAGACAAATCAAACAAGAGCTGCCCGGTTAATTTTCATTCATTTGAAATAATCTTTAAAAACTACTTAAAGGTGTAGCCTATTCTCCTTATGCTTCCTAAGACTGTTAAGGGACACAAAATGAAATTATATTTTCTTTTCCAAGAGGAATATTATGTTCTTTAAAGGAGCAAAAATTTTTCATTATTTCCATTGTCAGATTTGTTGGGGAAAAAAAGAGTTTATTTTAGGGAATAAAAAATGTAATAATGTAGAAGGGCTAGCCTTCATTTTCAAAAAATGAACTGGCTTCAATACAAAGAGAAAGAAATGGCTCTATGGGCAAAATTCAAGTATGAGTGACCAATTTTTTTAATTGTAAAGTCGGTGCAACATTTAAAAAAATGTTACAGCACTGCATGACCTGTAATGCTAACAATATTTACATTAACTGCTTACACGAAACCATAGAACTGTAAAAGAGAGGGAAAAAAAAACCCATGTGGACTGAAACAACAACACCTAGCATCCACATCAAAGCCGAAAGCAACCGTTGAAATCATGGGCAAAAACATACTTTACATGGTCTGCTGATGTAAAGTACACATTGGTGGGGAAGCACACACCTAATTAGCTTGCAGTATCTAAAAGAAGGCTTGGTGGACACAAACTCGGTCTGAAGACGGACAGCAAGGGCTGAAAAACTTCTACATATCAACACACACACACACACACATGCAGACACTGCAACACACAAACATACATGTGCGTCTACCTGGGAATAAAAACCACCATGTAGACGAAAGAGTAGAAAAGCAGGTTGGTGGCAAAAAATTTTTTAAAAAAGGACGTTTATGGTTTAAACATACCAAACACACAAAGATGAGTCGACTAAACTACACAAAAGATGACTCAGGGTGACTGCATGAAGGACCGGCAGGCAATCCCACGGTTACACGAAGACACAATGAACCTACCCCAGAAGGAAGGGTTCCTGCCTCCAGGCCCAGAAGCCCAGGGTAGCCAGTTGCATTCTGTCAGGCTTGGGGGTAGGGGTGAGGGTGGGAGTGGAAGGATAGTGAGACAGGAGACCGGGGGAAGAACTAAGAGCTGTTGCTATCAAAAGTGAGCCCAGGTGGAGTGCTCTGTGCTGTGGCCCCAAGAAACCAACTGGAAGAATGACCTTGGTCTCCTTTTTCCTGAGTTACTGGAACTCTGCTACATTGTGGGACTGAGGAGTATGGGGGGAGTGGATGAGAGAGGAGGGATAACAGAGGTGGTGGGCATTTGGGGGTCCAGAGCCTGCTACTGAAATGTTCCCAGTAACTGGAGCTTTAAGCTGTTGAGTGAGCCCCAGGCTGGGGGACAAGCAGCGAGTGCTCTCAGGGGAGGGGGGGGGGGGTTAAGGGTTTGGGGGGGGGGGCTGGNGGTTTGGGGGTGGGGGCTGGTGATTCTAAGAATAAAGGGATAATGGATCCCTTCTTTTTGACAATCCATCAGTGGAAGTCAGCCTGGAGGCCTGAAACTTCACTCAAGTGCATGGGAGATAGGGTTAGACCACCACCACAAAAATTGTGAAAAAAAGACGGAAAATTATGTTGTGCTACATTTCTTATTAATAACCTTGTACTTTACAATGGCTCACAGTTTTAGGTTTGTATACTTGTAATGTAGTATTTTCTCTCTACATTTGTTTCACATTTTTTTCTTAATATAATATAAATAATTTGGTTAATAGATTTAACCTGCACATTTCAGCCACATTAATATATATAAGAATCTGTTAATGGTATAAATAATTCTTTAAATAAAATAAATCTGATATGTTACATAATACTGATAAAAAATTACCATTGCTAATAATTTTGTAAGCCACCTTCACTTCTGGTTTGAGTAATACTGATGAATGGCTATGAAACCTGCTTTGATGATTCGTATTTCTTTTTGCCACTACAAAAAAACTGAATCGTAATCAACCTTACCTCTGATAATGGTTTTGAAGTGGGGCTTTTGCCTCCATGTATGGAAACAGAGAGTTTAATCTCATCAGGTATTGTCTGCAAACAAATTCCACTCTGAGCGTCAACGGTGGTGCGGCATAAGCTAGCTAGATCAGCAGGTGGCTATCAAACGTTAACTACAGAAATGACTGAGTAAAATATTCCATCTAAGATTTTTTTTTATAAAACCTATTCTACTTTAAAACTTAGGTAAAAAAAATATGCAACAAATGGTTGCAGTTTCTGAATTCTTAATTTAGACCTGTGAGCCCTCATCCCTTGAGAAATCTGCAAGGTTTTGATTTCCTAGGCACCCGAAATCGAGTCCAGCGCTGCCAGGCAAGGTTCATTCCAAACAGACAATATAAATGGACACTCGGTGGTGTGCAGTGTATGTCATCATTCAGGTAATACATCATCATGCCTTTTCTCTGCTGTTAAATACAAAAACAGCATCTGTTACATTATCATAGAAAAGCATTTAGGTTGTATTTTTATTTATCACTTTACACTGGTAGTCTCTGGTAGGTGTACTCCATAGAAACCAAAGAATTTTGTACACTATTTCTTTGTACAATAAAAGATAAAGTGTGCATTAGGTATGCTTGTACATGACAATATTGTACAATATTTACACTTCTGATATCACCATGAAATTCTGTATTTTCTATATACAACATTGAAAAGTCTTCAGAAACATTTGGACATTTCTTATAATCACAATTTTAGTATTATAGAAAAAGTTTCTCCGTAATCTCTTGACCATTTATTACTCTCATCAGTCGGGGATTTTGATTGGTTTTCCAGCCTTCATTATCCTTCCTGTTCAAAAAAATATTGTATCACTGTTTCTTTTAGCACCCTGTGGTGGTGGTAGCGATCTGCCATAGTATAAATACTGATATAACAGTAGCCATATCAATACCTATCTATAGATAGATTTATCTGTGCACATTCCTTAATAAACACTGCGCATTGGTGGAGTAGTCCCTGTTATCTGGAGATCTTCCTTCTCTTGGGTTTGGGGGGTCTCATTTGTCTGTCTCCCTGTGGGATTTGGTGAACCTGGAGATAAACAGGTGGGAAAAAAAACAACAGAGGTTGAAAGTACAAACACCATACGATTTCTGACAAAGAAACAGGGGAGGGAATAGATTCCACCTTTCCTTTTCAATCACTGATATCATGAAGCATTTACATTTTTTGTCAAGACCCCAGATCTCAGTCTTCCCACAGTCACTACAGAGAAGGAGGAATCCTAGGAACTGACAAGCAGAACAACACTGTGGGAACCCCATAAACGGTGGAACTCCAAGGAGGAACCGGAGAAAATCAAGTGTGGGAAATGCAGTGTGCAGTTGCTACCCCTGCTGTCCATTTAAGACAGAAATAAAGCCTTTCCTGTTAGCGGTCCCTAGATCACCAGATTCAGTAGAGTCTAGAAAAGTAGAAAAATACATACCAAACATGTTTTCTTCTTTCCTTCATCACCCGACTTATTTTACAACTACTAAGAAGGTCAAAGATGGTAAGAGCAGCACACAGCTCAGTTTATTCATGAGAAGCCTTGGAGTGCGAAAGAGAATACCACTACCATCTGTTGGCAGATCTGAGCTCGTAGAGTCTGGGATGAGCAAGCGGTACAACTCATCTTTATATGTTAGTGCAGAAGCTGTAGCCCTTAGGGCTGCGTGTCAGACTGAGCAGGGGTGGAGCATGGCAGGGCATGATCGCCAGGTATCAGACAGCAGGTGCGGTTCTGAGGGGCAGAGGACACGTACTAGGGAGGTGATCAGGTGCCCCACATTGTGTGTGGCTACTGATAGGGGAAGGCACAATCAAGGCCCAGGAAAGGCAGGCTAGTCCCAAGGCAGTGGTGTAGCTAATGCTTAACAACCAGCTCCCTGGGGAGGGACACAAGCTTATTGCAGCATTGGCCAATTTCCATGGTGTAAATCCTTCCACCACAGCCGATTTCAAAGCTACCAACATAATGTCACAGGACTCATCATTAGGAGATGCGTCCAATCAGTTCTCAAGGCCCACTACAAGTTGGCTTAATTGTACATTTTAAAAACAATGTTTAGATAACAGCAAAGGCCAATACTATTCAAAGTCAAATGGAAAAAGCTTTAAAATAATTAAATTTTGAAAGTAACGTTTTTAAGTTTCTCAAACTGCCTCTTCCTCCTAACTTGTCCATATACATTTTTTAAAACCACTAGTTTCTGATGATGAGCCACAACTGAAAACTGGTTGTAATTGAGCAAAGAAGACTTTCTCCAAGACTGCAAACAAGTTTTGGTAATCCGTGGGCCAAATGTGGCCTGAAGAGGTATTTTGTTTAGCTGTATGATGCTTTAATGTCTAAGAAATAGTTGTCAATACTAAAAAAAAGGAGGAAATTTCATTTCCAGACTTCTAGCATCTTATGAAAAATTGGAAGACCTTGCAACTCTGGCATAATTTCCCATCTGGTTCAGATCTGCTGGAGCGTGGAAGAAGGAGCTCGTTCTGGAGAGAGCATGGACTCCAGGGTGCCACAATTCCCACCAGTCCTGACTGCATGCTGGCCACAAAGGTCAAATCTCCTGCAGCAAAGACCAGCAAGATGCTCACCAAACCCATTTTCTCTTCTTCCGGAACAGGCACATCATATATTACATTTCCCAGTCCATTTGAGTTAAGAAAGCCATATGATGGGGTCAGACCAGAGGAAAATCAGCAGAAGCGATGAGCCTATCCTGGCAGCCCTCTGCATATACTCTTCTCCCACCTGCTGGATGGATGCAAGTAACATGAAGGAACCCTCTGAGGCCCTAAGGAATGGCGGACACTAGATGGAGAGAGAAGAACCTGAGTCTCTGAATGACTGTGTGCACCAAGCCCTTCCCCAACCAGCACCAGACTGAAGTGAGCAACAGCCTTTACTGGGTTGAGCTTCTAAGGCAGCCTACCCTGGCCTCTTGGTTGGCATTTCTCAATCCCCTTGAGCTGCTGTTTCTCTTACATCTGACCCACTTTACTTATTGATAGTATTTGCCTGGCCTTAGAAGGTGTTTAAGTTTATAATCCCTGCTTTAGACCTTTCTTAAATTCTATCAGGAAATTTAACATCTTAGGGTTTTCATTCACCCATCTGCAAATGATGGGTTGGATCACAAAATTTCTAAGGCCCATACCAACCCCAACATTCTGTGAATCTATAACCCATATCTTGTCAATCAGAGGCCATTGAATGGGTTGTTAGGATCCAGATAACCTTGTTAACACGAAGTGTTGAGTAAAAGTAAAAGAAATTAGTTTTCATTGCTGAATAGCCTTAGATAATTTACATTTTTAAAAGAAATTACCAAAGTTATATAACTAATATATGAATTAGAGGACAACGATTAAACTTCTCACATTCAATACTATTGTATGAACAGCTCAGTAAAAATGTAAAAAAAGAATAAACACAACTTCTCAAGAACCAGAGGTTACAGTGTTCAATAATTTAACAATAGGATTTTGTGCCAAATATTTTCCTTTTTAGGTAACAGTAGAAAGGAAATGAGAGGTCTACCCACTGTTGATCTTGACCCTATTGTTCAATTCCCTTTTTTTGTTCTATGGACAAAGCGAAATTTGCATTATTGGCTATTTAGGCAGTAGTAGTGGCCACTGTTATTCAGAGAGCCAAACGCAGAAACCTGTGGTTTGAACTCGAATATTTTGCTGCTCACATTTAGAAAGAACGTTATGTGGAGAACACAAAAGTTATCTCAGAAAAAAGACATATATAATACTACTAAGTTATTTTTTCTTAAATTACTTTGAATCTTTTCTGATATCAGTCTTTTTTTAAACCTTGTAATTTAGTATTGCTATGTGAGTTGCTTGTCAATATTTAAGAGACTTTACCAGAAAGTGCAATACAATTTATTTTCAAAGAAACACAGTATAATGGAAAAATAAATTAACTTACAGTCCCAGACATTTTGTCCAGTTCACTCATGGCCTCATGAATAGCAGCTTCTAAATGGTTATTTAGCTTTCCACTTCTGGAATTAATGAAAACAACACACCAGATTAATAAATTAAGGAAACAAAGTCTCAATTTAATCCTCTAATCAGAAAACAGAAGTAAATTCCACCAGAGAAAGTCAATTTATATTTACATTTGAAAGAGTCAGATGACAAACGCTCCAGGATTCTCATCCCCGCATACTAATAATAAAGTCACTGAACAAAGAAAAAAATGTAACATATGATAGGGGACGATGGATTCTTTCCCCTTCCACATGTTTCTTCCCCCGTCTGATGCTTTTGCAAGAAAACTGGGCCCTGGGTCTCCTTTGCCACAGATGCCGCTTGTCCTCCGGGATTCCAGCCTGCCCTGCATTGCCTCTCCTTTCGGCTCGTCTCGTCTGTTCCTCAGGCAGCCGCGCGGTGCGGCCGCGGGGAGGGTGGAGGGGCTGAACTGCAGACTCTGGCCACTAGGGAGCTCCCTCTGCCCTCTCTGGCGCGCCCCGGCTTCCAGAGTTGAGCAAGTGAAGGCTGAAATCTGGTGTGCCTACACACGTCGCACGTTCTGGGTGGGAAACAGCTTCACTGTCACGCCCAAGGCTCCCTCCAGGACTGAGCCCCCAAACCATGTTCCCCCAAACGAAAATGACTTAAGTATCTGAACAGATAAAGAATGACTCTCTCAGAGTGTCCATCACTTGTCAGATTTTTTTTCTCTACTCAGCCTAGCGTGACGCACGTGTGGCCTGAGTAACACAAAACGGTACATCTTCCACTGTTGAAACCATAGGACGTTGTGCAACTAACGACTTAAGATCAGGCAAACCCACACCCTCTCCTTCTGTAGTTATGTGCCCTTTGTCTACTCTAACTTCTTTCCCCTTTTTTATGCATATACATCTTACCCAATTATTCTGAGTACTAAGGTGATTCATTTATCTTGTCGCGACAATTACTAGAAAAGGTGCAGACATACACCTTTTCAAAAGAGGCTGTCGGCGTGGTTTTCCAAGAGTTAAGTTCCACCTCAGCATCGACACGGAGATTGGAAATTTGTAGTTGCGGAGGAATTTGGCTCATAGTCCCATTTAGTTTGGCTCACATCGTGTTTAAAAACATATTTGAACTTTAGCGGAATGCCTTTAGATGAGGCCTTTCGGTTTACCGCAGCCCGCACCAGGTTTTGCCCTCGTAAGCCGCGGCTGGACAATTCACACATTTAGTGTCTGCGTACACCCGGACGAGTATGCTGCCAGGCACACCATGCAGGCGCCACGGATTTACTAACTAAAAATGTGGTCCAAAGCTAACACGATGTCTCGATATTTTGGGAAACATATATGAATTTAAGTCAGTTTAACTGAAAAAAAAAAAGGTTAATGTAATGGTTTTAACTAAAGTATGTGGGCAATACAGCACCAACTCCTTCCTCCTACCTTCTGCAGACCTGTAAGCTCTAGCTTTTACATTCTTCCCATTTATTTTTAGAAATACAAACAATGCAGAAAAGTACATAGAATAAATTAACCCCTAACAAACCCGCTTCCAAGAATAAACTGATATTAAATAACCTACTTCAAGTCTTTTTTATAAAAAAAAAAAAAAAAGCTGAAATTTCCATTTGTCATCAGTTCCTAGTCCCATTCTCTCCTCCTTTCCTCCCCAAAGGCAACTGTTGTGTATCTTCCTAGTATGTTTTCATATTTTTTAATTTTTAATTTTTAATTTTTTAATTTTTTAAAAGATTTTATTTATTTATTTATTTGACAGAGATAGAGACAGCCAGCGAGAGAGGGAACACAAGCAGGGGGAGTGGGAGAGGAAGAAGCAGGCTCACAGCAGAGGAGCCTGATGTGGGGCTCGATCCCACAACGCCGGGATCACGCCCTGAGCCGAAGGCAGACGCTTAACCGCTGTGCCACCCAGGCGCCCCTAATTTTTAATTTTTTAAAAGATATTTATTTATTTGACACAGAGAGAGAGAGAAAGAGAGAGCGCACTCGTGCGCAAGCCAGGGAAGCAGGAGATGGAGAGGGGGAATCAGGCTCCCCACTGAGCAGGGAGCCCAAGGACGCTGGGCTTGATCCCAGGATCCTTAGATCATGACCTGAGCCAAAGGCAGACACTTAACCAACTGAGCCATCCAGGTGCCCCCGTTTTTATATTTTATATGTCCACGAACAGTACCTGTGTTTTTTTTTTTTTAAGTATAGACACAAAGGTGTCCATGAGGTATGATATGGTATACATACTATTCTGCAACTTGTCTCTTTCTCCCTTATCACTGTCCAAGCACTGAGCACTGTCCAAGTTGATATTATAATCTATTCATACCGTCTTTTATTTGCCTACCCATTCCAGTTTTAAGGGACCATGAGCATCTTGTGGAGTCAGTCTGGGTTGCTTTCCTAGTGAGAAGTTTGCTATGCCTGATTCTGAGTGACGTGAGGCGGGGGTGGAGGGCCGTCTGAACCCAGGACTCCGCAGGCCATGTAAGCTTGGCTAGGGTTGGGCTGGGGCAACATTTATGGGCTGTTTGGCAAAGGTCTTGACAGTACCACGTTGTCTAATTACTTAACAATATTACACCTTGAATAATGTGTTAAATAGATTTATCTTTACTATTTCTTTTGTATTTAAAAATATGAATATATATTTCAAAAGATATTTATGTTATGGATACTTATTATAATATCTTATGGGTTTACAATTAACTACATAAAGTTCTAAATGTCTAAAATGAAGGTAAAACATTTCAATGAAAAGCTACTAAAGAATTTTGGTTTTCTCACTTTTATCTTAATAGCAAAAATAGCTACTATTTATTGAAAATTGTCTATGTGCCAAGAATTGTGTTAAATCTTCATATACATTACCTCAATCCTAACAGGAAGCCTATGAGGTAGGTATTATGACAACCATTTATATGCAATACTTCATGACTTTTAGGAGAACTGGTGAAACCAGTTCTAACTTGGTAATGAAGAAAATGGATATTTAACTACAATAGTGTTTAAAAGTAATACATTCAAAGAGCCATGAAAAAAATTTTCCCAAACTATGAAAAATTGCAATAACATCACCATTAAAATATAAAAATAATTCAAGATTAGTTGTTGAATAAAAAGTTAGAATTTAGGACTTTGTGATCTCATTCTTCAACAAGATGTTTAAAATGTTTGTAAACAGCTTGTATTAATTTAAGCTAAATTAATAGTGTTTTTCCTTTAACAAACTTAAGCAGTTAATAGAGGGAGAAATGATTACTTGTGGAAGAGAGAATAGATACAGAGAGGTGGGGCATGAAATTATTTGAATGCATCATGAGTTTCAAGACTACAGACTAATTTTTACACTAACTGGTCAGATCAGGGAAGAATGAACTTAAAAGAGGAAGAAAAATTTCCATGAGTTCATGAAATGAATAATTAGTCAAAATTTAGTCTTGCAGTACCGAGGGCCTCCCTGTGGAGTCTCCTCCACTATTTTCAATTCCCTGCTGACATTTAATAATAAACATTTTTACTAATGGACACTCTAAAACCTACTTGATTAAGCGATAGATGTTCCCATAATCACATTTCTAGTTATTAATGGAGATAATTGCCACTTCTATTATTCACTGCCTATATTGTCACACATTAGCCTTATTTTCACTAATTGAGGAAAAGGCAGGTACGCATCTGTGAATGGTACAAGAAATGAGGGAAATGAGAAGCTGAATGTTGCTCTACGTTGTCAGTTTAGAATTTAAGCAACTCACTTCGTGTAGAACAGAACAAATTTGGGTGACACCTAAATGTCAAGAATATTAGATTCTGAAACTGAATCCATAAAGAAAGTGTGAAGATTGAAGAAAATTTAACATGCTGGGGCAACTGGGTGGCTCAGTTGGTTAAACGTCTGGCTTTTGGTCTTGGTTCAGATCATGAACTCAGGGTTGTAGGATCAAGCCCCTCTTCAGGCTCTGCACTCAGCGGGGAGTCTGCTTGGGATTCTCTCTCTCTCCTTCTGCTCCTCCCCTCTGTGCTCACATGCTCTTGCTTTCTCTAATAAATAAATAAATCTTAAAAAAAAAGGAAATTTAACATGCTAAGTACAATTTCTTGGTTTTAAAGTGAAAGTAAGATTTATTTTATCACTTTATCACTTTCCAGCTTCACAAAAAATCAGATTACCAAATTTTAAATTTATATGTACGTATAGATATAAGATTTGGTCCTCATTTCAGTGAAAATCATAACAAATCTAAAAGCGATGGAATTTTTTTCTTTTTTCTTTTTTTTTTTTTAAAGATTTTATTTTTATTTATTCGACAGAGATAGAGATAGCCAGCGAGAGAGGGAACACAAGCAGGGGGAGTGGGAGAGGAAGAAGCAGGCTCATAGTGGAAGAGCCTGATGTGGGGCTCGATCCCATAACGCCGGGATCACGCCCTGAGCCGAAGGCAGACGCTTAACCACTGTGTCACCCAGGCGCCCCGGAATTTTTTTCTTTAATGAAGCTATTTCTTAAGTATAAAATAACCCCAAGTAATGTCTTCAATATATATGTTAATATTTCTTTTGTGATTAGGCTGTAATAGGCATATCAGCTTAAAGATACTTATTGTACAGTTTGATTATAGCATATTCGAAATTAAAATGAATACATAAAATTCTAAACATCTAATAGGGTCGTAGAATGTTTCAACTGGCAAAAATATCTCATAATTGTGTTTGCTTCACCTGTATCTTTACAGTAAAAATAGCTGTTTACTAACTACTTACCATGTGCCAAGTACTGCATTAAGGCTCTCTTTAAATTATCTATATTATAACAATGCTAAGAGGTAGTTATTAATATGCCCACTTTAGAAATGAAGAATTTAGGCTTAGAGAGGTTAAGCAACATGCTCAAGGGCACACAACTCTAAAGTGGTGGAAACAGGATTTGAACTCAGGCCCCAAAGCAACCTCTTAAACCATCTTATTCCAAATGCTGCCATCCTTTTTCAGTTGCTTCCTTCCTCCTTTTCCTTTGTCTACAAAAGCAGCCAAATATTTGTCATTTTAAAAATTCTTCCAGTTATTTTTTAGGAAATTTTCATCTTAAGGATAGGAAATTAATTTATATCAGCTCTCTCTTTTCCCTTTTTATTCACTGTTCAACCCATGGCCACTTTGTTTTTACACCTTCCACTTTATTGGAAACTGTTTTCACTAAGGTTGCCAACAGCCTCTAAATTGCGCAGTCCAATGGAAACTTCTCAGTTTTTGCCTCAGTGGGCTGCTGTTCATCATTTTATCATCCTGGATGCTTTTGGCCTTTGGTTTCTAACACCCTACTCTGCTGCCCCCCCCCCATTCTCTTCCTCCTTTTTGATTTTTCTCATCTTCTTCATTATCTCTAGTAAATGTTCAAATGTCCAAGTGGTTCAATCCTTAGTCCACTGTTCAAATGGGCCAAAGGATCTCCGTGTGATCACAACCTTTTTTCCATAGTCAAATACCACTTCTTCCCAGTGTCAGACTTGTGTCCAACACAGTCCACGGGTACCCCACATGTACTCAACAGTTCCCCCCGAATTCTCCACTTCAGTCAGTGTTTCTATCACCCATCAAGTCACCCCAGCTAAAACCCTGAAAGTTGCCCTTGATTGCTTGCCCTTCTCATTCCAATCAATCACCATGACATTCTGTGAATTTTACCTCCTAAATATTTCTCGACCTCATTCCTCTTCCTCTATTTTCATCGCTCCCATTCTGGTTTGAGTCCTCATCCTCCCTTGTTCTCCTAAACATTATCGCTGTTTCCAGTACGGTTCCCCTAAAATTTATCCTCCATGCAGCCATAGCTAAAGTGAAAATGCAACCACCTGTCCCCTCAGGCACTTCCAATAAGATAAAGGATCCTCTGGACCTCCACTAAGCTCTTTATGATCTGATTGCTGCTTACACCTTTGGCCGCATCTCTTACAATTTCCTGTCTGATGCTTTACGGTCCCCCAAATCCTGCTGCTGATCTCATCTAAACACCATCCCGCCCCATGCCAGTGTGGTCCTTATTTCCTTTGCCTGGCTAATACCCATGTAGTGTGTAAGGCTTGGCTCAATACCTCCTCTAGAAAGTCTTCCTTTGCCCTAGTTTCATGCCACTTCTCAATGATCCCCAAATATCCTATACATATTGCTGTCATTGCAATTTTAACATTTTAATTGTTTCTGGATCTGTCTCCTTTGCTCAACAGTGAGCTCCAGGGACTGCAGCACAGATTTTTGCTCAGTTAGTCTCCTTAAATTGGGGGAATAACTAAATGATTAAATAAATAAATAAATACATGATTGGGTTCAATACATCATTTGACCTTCAAGTAATTATTTAAACTGTTTGGGTCTGAGTGTCCTCATCCATAAATGAACTTAGTAATTCTGGCCCATTCTGTGATTGGGAGAATAAAATAATGGATTTTAAATAGCTTATGTAAAATGTACAGTATTCTACTGGGCATTTATAAGACAAGTCGGCCTGCATAGACAATATCATGATAAATAAGGCTGTCCGCACTGAAGTTTGCTTCATAGTTCCTTCTTTTACATCTCCAATCCATATTCTGAGTTTATGGTTTCATGACGGTTCCTTTAGATTATGCCACTTAGGACCCATGTAAATTTACCATTACTAGTAAACTAGCTTTGGAGAAAAAAATTTTAAATTGCTTTTTATTACTTACTACCTTTCAGAAATTGATCAATACCAAATTTATGGGGAAAATACAGCTCATTTCGAGGCAGTATATTTAAATATTTGGAGGTGTTAATTCATTTCTGTGTTGTTGTTTTGGATATTTTGCACATCACTCAGCTAACTGGCCTATCTCACCGGAGGAAAGATTTTAGGGATCTTTTACATCAAATAAACAAGTACTGTTGAATATTCCACAGCAAATGGCCCATTGCAAATTTGTGATGTAGGTAATTTGCAATTTCCCTCCTTTCATCCAGAATTTATATTAATTTTGTGGGCCTTATCCTACTACAAAGCTCAGAATAGTCAGAGTAGAGGGGGCTGGCCTCACCGTATTCTTTATCTTATCTGCAGCAAATCTGGCAATTCACTTGGCCATCGCCACCATCAGTGCCAACTTGCTACCTTCCAGAGAAGTCCCCAACATAGGATGTGGTTGGCATCTTTTTGTGAGGCAGTTTATTGAGATAAAGAGTCTCCCCAAGAGTTGCTGAGTTCTGAAATTTTACCTCTGGCACCACCAAGAGAAAGAGTTCTCTTTAACAGATACCATTGATATTACGTACACAAGATACACTACTAATCGCTCTGATCCCGTAATTCTTGGACATTTGATAATATGAACATTTTAGTAACTGAACAGGAATGTAAACTATATGTACTTTTGAGTAACTTTCCATGTGCGTATACAAAAGCACATTTGTAGTTCTTTACCTTAAAATGAAATAATAATTATGATACACAAAACTACGTCGTATTACAGTGGAAACTGTGTTTCAAACATTATCTATTTGTCCATAAAACATTTACCCAGAATATAAAGATTTAGAAATACTTGAATAATAATGTCTCAACGTACAACTTCTTGTTATAATTCCAAAGAAAACCTGTTATTCTTGCCCTAAGAAAAAAGAATTACTTACCATCACTTTGACTAATAGTTACTCTGCCAAAATTTTTACCTGTGTATAACTGGGAGTATCTCCCCATTCCTACTCCCAAAGGGATAGACTTTAACTACAGTTTTCTTTTTCTATTTTATTTAATTTTTTAATTTTTATTTATTTTTTTAGTAATCTCTGTGCCCAACAGGGGGTGGGAACTCATGACTCCCAAATCAAGAGTCCCATGCTCTTCTGACTGAGTCAACCAGGCGTCCCTTGCTACACTTTCAGAAACTGTTTAATTGCTACATGTTCTTCCAGTAAATGAGAGGGATGGAAATGGTGGGAGTGAGGAAAGAGCTCATGAAGAGGGAAATCCCACACAACAGTACAAATTAAGAGAAGAAAATATTTTCTGTAAAAGCTAATTTGGCTTAACTATAATGGTCCTCTTGGGTGATAAGTACTCAACTGTAGTTAGGCAGGCCCAAAGATGGACAAAATTAGTGAGATTTTCTTGTCCCTATGAACAAAAACCAGTAAATTATATCTGTGGAAAACAAAATGGTGGGAAAAAAAATCGGTGCTTACTTTCTGTTCCTTTTCCGGGCTCGGCTGTAGGCTTCTAAACCTTCTGTTAGTGTCTTCAACTTCTCGGGCTCCACCTGAGTGAAGGCATGAAGACCAAACCATATTACCCAGACCTGCAATTGTTAACACCGTTCTTACTTTCCTGCTGGGGGAGGGGAGGCTTAACTTTCACTGCCCTGTCAAATGTCCTATCTTTGCTCAAGCAGAGGTTGACCGTGTGGCTTCAGGCTGTAACATCAATGGAAATGAGAGATCATTTGGCTTTCCTATTGTCAACATTTTGAAAATATTTTAAGAACAAAATTTGGACTTTAAATAACCTTCATTTCACAAAATCAGATAAATCAGAGATCCCTGGTTTGCTTTCTCTACTACCTAGGACTCAGCAACTGCCTATCTGTACCCCATCAGGGGAGGACAAGAGCAGTGGTTGGTGAAGGGGGTGGGCTTTGGAGCCAGCAGATCGAGGTTTGAATCTGACCTCCTCACTTTCTAGCATGAATAAAACACTCAAATGTTCTGGGCCTCAGTTTCCTTCTCTTTAAAATGAGGACAATAATACCTACCTTCCTGCTAGAATCGCTGAGACAATCAAAACGCAACAAATCAGGTTGAACATAGCTAAGCATAGAGCAGCTATTATTACCTGGTAGTATTAGGCTCTGCAGAGGTCACAAAATGAGTGGGAAGTAGGCCATCATTGTCCTTCGGGTCAAGGGAAGAGGGTGTGGCTACACCTTGTGGGTGTGCCTCTCCCTTCTTGCTTTATCACTGCCAAGAATCTTGCTACTTCATCAACCTGTGGCCACCAAATGGTGACTGGGGGACTTCTGGGGGGTGGGGAGGTGCAGTCTTTGCCACTTTCCTGCAATAATCTCTATCGTGGTTCTTGAAGCCACCCCTCCAAGATAAACAATTAATAAATAGGAAAACTTGTATGTGACTTGTGAATAAAAACACCTTTAGAAAAACATTGCTATTTTTATTGATCTTAAAAAAAACAATTTAAGTAAAAACAGTGTTGCTTGCTGTGTAAACACAGCTTCAAGGCAGCTCTCCCAGCCATCCCTTAACCCAGTTTTCTCCCCAACCCTATGCTACTTTTATACAAAATTCGAGAGTTTGCCAAAATGCCTCATGGGTAAGAAAATAAGTACTAAGAAGCAAGGAAATTATTAACTTTTCTCTTGAAATCTTCCTGACTCATGAATATCATTTATAAATAATTTTTCTTTGACCCCTTCAAACTGAGTACCCAGTAATGAGTAACAAAGGGTTTCCTTTATCAAGTTTGAAAACAGGCATTTCTAAGTACTCAATGAGAAAAACAGTTGAATAATGAAAACAGTTTCCTTTTCACAATTTTTGTATTTTGTCTTAGAGGATGCAAATATCTAATAAACACAAGTTCACTGGGGACACCCAATTTCTTGTGTGCTAGAACAAGAGACAAATTTTGCTCTAATAACCCTTCACGGAAGCCACGAAGAAAAGCGTCTTGCTGAAATAACTGGAAAAGCTTAAGTAAGATGAATATATCCATGTGTTGTTTAAAAAAAAAAATGGTGCCTGGAAACATTTTCACATTTCATGTTAGAAAAGAGGTTTCATCTTGTATTCACTCATACGAACAGAAAATGAAAGATATTTCACACATTTATGTAATCTACGGCTAATTCCACTTATATTTAAATGACCCCCCCCTTTGGCAGTAGAAAGGAAGCTCTCCTGTAACATAAACTTACAGTAGACTCAAACTGGTGTAGTGAAAGATCTCAGAAGGGATTGAAGCAACAGAAAGCAGATTCACAGTGAAACAAAGCAAGACACCAATATGAAGACTTACCCCATTGGTCTTAATTCTTAAAAACTAAGTTAGATAAAACTTTTTTTAATCTTCAATTTTTACTTTTAATTAAATAAGGAATAAAGGGCAATAAAAACATTTCTTGTGCATTTATTGTGGAAAAGGCACTGCTTTATCATTAATATGGTAATACTGCAAACTAGTATTATTTTTGTTATTTTACAGATGGAACTCAGTGAATTTAAGTAACATGGCCAGCACTGAAACTCAGGTCTTACTCCAAAGTGCTTAACTTCTCTCTACCACACCAACTACAATATACATGGAAGCATACAATCATTTTATACACACACACACATACACACACAGATATACTAAAAAAAATTAGGTCAAATTATTTTAAAACAAATTAGATTTTTACAGAAATTTAGATAACACATGCCCAAAATTATCTTTAAAAATTTTTTATGCTTGGATAATTTTCTGAACTAATTTTCTACTGCAATTTTTTTTTTCATTTAAATTGCCTCTAAGGCTGTAAGGTACTTTATAATGAACTATATTATTTATAAAGGATTCAATGACCTTGAAAGAGAAAGCAATAATGGTGCTTTCTGAAACTAAATACAAATAAGATACACATCACTATTTATTTCTGATATGACAAGATCATACATATCCAGAGGTAAGTGTTTAGCTTATTCTGTTTCAGAATTTTAGTACTCTACTGAATTGTGAAATATATGAAGAACATATGTTGTTTATAGGGAATTATTCATGCACTTATGCAATATTCAAGAAACGCTTTAAAGATACCACTGCCCCCTTAGATGGTATCGGAGAAGAACAAAATAAATTCAATTTCTAGTCAAACAGAAATCATATTTAATGATTTAATGAATACTCCCTCATAAATTACTTAGCTAACTTGTAAATGAAGAAAGTACTGAGAAATCAAATATATAAATGTAACATTAAAAAGGATAAACACACAAATATTTCTATAAACCTTACACTGAAGGAGCAAGTAATTTAAAACACTTAATACTTTGATCTGTAATTATAAGCTTATATCCCTATACATTCGTAAGCCAGGAGTTCCATAAATTATTTAATTCCTATCTTGGTGAGAAATCATAGGAGGACTTTATGATGTATCTTTATTCATAACTGTCCCATATTCTCACTCTAATAATGATGATGCTAATAGTAATGACCAACATGGTATAACTCTTTGCACATATGTCATTTATGAATTAGAAAAAATTACCAAAATTTATATGTATTTATAGTTCACATATTACCTCATGTATAAATATGCACACATATTGAATATATTTTGATTCCTAAAACCCTCTTTCACTCATTCACATTCTTTAGATATCACAGTTCTTCAACACGCATAGTCCTATAGCCTGTTCAGTAGGGTTGGAAACATACCCAGAAACATACCCATACACTCTTAGAGCATGGAAGTTTAAGACTTTTCTGAACAAGTCTGAATCTCTGGTTGCTTATTTTGTTCACAAGGCACATATTAAAATTTGGCAATTTAAGTTTGATTTGGGGTCAACACAGTTGCATGTAGTTTATCTTAGAAGTAACTTAAATCTACAACAAAGGGAGACGCAAACCTTTCAGAGAGCCAAACTGACCCTCTGAAAGTGAGGGACAGTATATGTTAGAAGAGCCTGGGTCAAAGATCCTAGATCACTTTTGAATAGAGCCCATTAAGTAATCATGATGTAAAAATTTCCTGCAGGCTTTACACCTGGTAACAGGATTGAATTTCTGGGTGATTTGCTTTGCTGCTATTTAGTGGTGAGGCAAAGCTGTCACACAAAGGTCAAAGGGCAGAGAATAAGCCACGTCCCAGGTTTTGTAAGAGGCAGGACAGCTGAATTCAAGCTGCCTTTTCATTCTTTTTTCATGTCATCAGCTCCTGTTGTTGGGGGAATAGTGCTGTTAAAAGGGTACTAGTAAGCTTAGAGTTAGGAGACCAGGGATGGGGCCTGGCTGAACTGCCTGTCACTCTGCCCTTAGGAACACGACTTCGCTAAGCTTCAGCTCCCTCAGCTGTAAAATGGGATGGTTGTGCACATCTTTCTGGATCACTGAGAAACTCTAAAAAGGCAATGAAGACGAAGGAGCTTTCTGAACACCAAAGCACTCTTTACCAAAGTGTCATTAGTGGCATGTGAAATAAGGACAGACCTTTAAACATTTTTAATAGTTCTATATTCATATAAGTTTATATTAGAAAAATACAAAAAGCATTATACCTATGATTGCATACATATTATATCTTAGAGTAAGACTGAAGAAGTTATTTAAAAGTGGCTTGAATGGTGCCTAGTTCATACTATGAGTCCAAAAAGTCTTTGTTGAATAAATACATAAATAAATCTGAATAAAATTTTTAACTAAGTAATAGCACAGGTAGCACACAACTTTATTTTTGTGTTTTGGAGGCGGAGGGGCAGAGGGAGAGAGAGAATCTTAAGCAGACTCCACACCCAGCGTGGAATCTGACACAGGGCTTGATCTCATGACCTTGAGATCATGACCTGAGTTGAAATCAAGAGTTGGACCCTTAACTGACTGAGTCATCCAGGAGCCCCTAAAGGAGCATTACATGCATATTCCCTTTTTTTTTTTTTTTTTTACAGAGAGATGGGGGTGGGTGGAGAGGGAGGCAGGGAGCAGGCAACTTCAGCTGAAGCCTGAGAAATATAGCCCTGAAGCAATAAGCAAATATGAGGCATTTATTAGGTTCATTATTGTCAAACATTTATTAAATAATAAATATTTTTAAAAATCTTCCACCTAAAAAAGTCCTGCTAACTAAAGTGCAATATTGAAATATCCTTTTAAATGGGAATTAACGATAAATAAATAAAGAGTTGACTCCCCTGTGACAGTAAAGGGTCAACCTAATTTTCCATCAATAGCACTCATGGAAAAATTCCTAAAGTGAATCCCATTCTTTTTTTCAAATGAATTAACCAAATACACATTAATGATTTTTGTCCGTGGTGTTATCTGAGGCTCTGTGTGCATGTGTATGTGTGTGTGCTTCCTTTCCTCTTTACTTTGGAAGCAGTGTTTTTAAATAGTAGAAAATTATGCTACAGTACTAGAGTAAATCTATTCTAAATGTACAACAAATTTCATATTGATCCACCACCCATACATGGAATTAAATGTTTTGGGTAAGCTCCTATTTCTAAAGCAGCACTGTTTAAAGGTTCATGTCAAAAGTATGTACCTGCCTCAGACTAAACTCCATTTGCTACTATCCATTTGAAAAATGTACCGACGAGCTCAAGAACTTCGTGTGGGCCCAGTTATCTGTAAATGGAGATAGGCCTCCTTTTCCTCTTTAACCTTGTTCAGGGGGAAAAGGTTACAATATTCCACAATTCACTTCAGGGACGTTCACAGTCTTACCTAAGGTTTTACTCTGTTTAGTCTTTTTGCTAATATTCACATTTTTGGTTTTACCCAGTTCTTCATAGCTATTATCTTCCAAATTTTGATCAAGCACTGACTTCATCAGCCTGGCTTCTATCTTGCACATTACTTTTCAAAAACGATTTTCCTCCCTTTTCAAAGGGATTCTGCTGCTACAGAGCATTGATTGTCCCTGCCATCCCACCAGCCACAGTACCACCCACACACTGTGGCTGGTGATCAGGTATAGAGACAGGGATTCATTCCCAACAGTAATTAAGGAGATATATAAGGCAAGGGCAATATACAAAGCACACTTTCAACAGAGAATTATAGTACCAAAGAATGTTTAAACAACACAAGAGAGCTCAAACTTTAGTTATACATCCCTAAAATGTGATGGTCGGCTGTCTCTGGTTATGTTTCACACTGTCAAAACGTGTGTGTGAGATATTAACCTGACATATAGAAAGTGTATTGTCCCAAAATAAGTTTGGTTATGAGTTTTAATAATGATGAGTTTTGTCTCATTTGAATGACTGACTATTCAGAGAACTATTTTTATCTCTGCCTGTCAAATATAACCACGTGAAAAAAGGCAAAGTGTGATTCTAAAGAGAGAGCACCCTGCCCACTACTTTTAAAAACTTGTCTTCATTTATTCATGTAGGGTTGCACTGAAATGTACAACTTTTCTGGGTAATCAGAGGTCTCTACCTGTCCAGCAACAACCAGTTTCCCTGAGAGAAACATTGTGGTGCCAGCCTAGAAATAAATCCTTTTCTAAATTTGGCTCAAGTCAGAATACACATCGAATATAAGAGCAATGAAATATGAAGACCAATGGGAAATGTTCAAGAAGATTAAAAATCATGTCCTAAAAAAAAGAATTGTATTTTTTGATGATCACTTGAGTGTCAATATTTTTAGGCTAGTTAATGTAAGGTCAGAGAGGGCAGATGATAATTACAAAATATATTTTATAAAACAGGGGTGCTTTTCCTATTTTTAAGTAATTATTGAAACAAGTACATAAAAATAACCATTTTCCCCCACAGTTGCATTGGCTTAAAATGTTTGCACGTTGGGGCACCTGGGTGGCTCATTTGGTTAAGCGGCCACTCTTGACTTCAGCTCAGGTCATGATCTCAGGGTCCTGGGATGGAGTCCCACATCAGGCTCCGCACTCAGGAGGGAGTTTGCTGGAGACTTTCTCTCTCTCTTCCTCTGCCCATCCTTCCCCCCGCCCCTTTAAAATAAATAATCTTAAAAAAAATGTTTGCACTTTATGGCGGATAGGTGTAATGCCAGCGGAAGCCATTTCCCTTTCCAAGAATTCCCTAATACTGTGCCAAGATCTGGCAGTGCATGTCTCTGGCTGTGATGAGGTACTGGAACACAGCACTGAGGTCTTATTCTTGGCCACTGAACCTTAACTATAAAGGATTCATGGTTCAGAGAGAAACTTGCATCATGTATTTAGAAAAAATATAAATATATTTCAGACCATCCTTCATTACAAACTGATAACCAAAGGAAGGAATGTGTTAGAGAGTAAGGAGATACTACTTTTGAACAGTGTAATACTGGACATACAATTTCTTTAGTGTTTCACATAACTTCAATACTGGGACAGTATTCTATAGGGGCGATTCAGCCTGACTTTCCAGGGACTGTTCAACATCTTTCCTAATTAATATTGTTGAATGTGTGGGGGTGGGGTAGGAAAGTAAAGGAAGAAAGTCTGAGTTGTATTCTTTAGAAACCTTGTTGGGAGTGGGACTTTCAGGCTCACTGAACAAAGTGCTTGAAAATGCTCCCAAGTAGAACTCCTGCTTGAAATGAACAGCTAATAATAACTTAAAATCAGATATGCCAATTTGTATGTGATGTGCTGAACTTCATCAAAAAATGATTATAAACTATTTCATTCATTAAATATATCCATTATCATCCTCTCACCCTCAACCTGGTTAGTAAATCCTTTATTCATGGATAATGCATAGGTAAACAATAACTAAACTCAAATTACCACAATTCCAGAGTGGTGACATCCAAATTAATAAGGTTGTTTAACATAAAAAGAACAGGGGCAAGGAGGCTAATTTTTACTGAGCCTCTTTTGTGTGCTGGATAATCTATTTATGGTATCTCATTTAACTCTTAAAACATCTTCTGAGTAGGAACTAATATTCCATTCCCACTTGAGAGGTGAAGAGATTGAAGCTCAGGGAGATTAGTACACCTATCCAGGAACATTTAGGGAATGGACAAAGCTGGGATTAAGCTCATGTGAGAACATCCAAAGCCCGTGCCTCTTTCTGCCACACTCTGAGTTCTCTCTAGTTCTCTGCAGACTGTGTTCATGCAGTGTTTGATATTTGAAATAAACCCTCTTAGGAAGCAATCTCCAAAAGTACAGAACAGGTCTACTGCACTCCTAGTAACGTTGCTACACTTAACACCTTACCAAAGATTAACAATGCCTTTCTAAGATCATAAACCGACCAGGTCATTTACTATCACGACAGCTGGCTGAAGTATCAACTTAAGGACAACAGGGACATCTCACCCCCCAGCCAATATCAGTGCTCCAATCACAGCATTGATCTGTCAGTCCAGAGACCAGCCAAATACCCTAAAAACAAGAGAGGTGCCCACTTACTTTGAATTAGTAACCTGCAATACTGCTAATTCATTACTTTTTTTTTTTAATTTTGCCTGCTTCTGAAAAGAATTTGAAGTGGTTTGTTGAGAACAAAGACTGCAACAGAAAATAAATGATAGGTTTGTGCGATGTAGGGGGTGGGAGAGATAAGATAATAAATCTATTCTAACACTTGAGTTAACATAGATTTTATCTGGAGGGATCTGACAGAATCTTGGATTAATTTACTTTGTGGACATGGAAATAGTATGAAAAACTGAGATTCTAAGAAGGTTTAAAATGATAATGTGTAAGAAAATGGTTTACTAAACCTTTTCTTCTGAGATACTACAAAGATAAACACTAGGGGGATGTGGTCCCACATTCCACATTAGCAAGGTGGAATTAATTAGATTTTACTATAAAAAACAAATTGTTTATGAAGTCAGTCTCTCTCTCTCTACTTTATTAAAATGTCAGCCATTGCCACAGTAAATAGAAGAGACCCTAATGCACTGCTTACCTTTTTCAAAGCAGAAATCTGATTATTAATGCACAAGACTTTATCCAACATTGCTGAGGACTAAGGGGCTCTATGTAAATAAAATTTACATCATCAATGGTTCGTTCAACAGACTGAGAGTACAAATTTTAAAAATGTATTACTGGAAATCTTTTCAAATAGATCATGCTTTGTCTTACACAGATATTGAACATAGTTTAATTTTTTCTTGATGAACCAGGATTACCAAGACATCAAGCAAAGGCCATCTGGCTTGAAGTCAGACAGACTTGCGTTTGAAATTTCACCTTTTCAGGTCTTATAAATTGAGAACACTGCTTGGTGTGCTGGGCATCATTAAATAAGGTATGAGGAAGCCCTTCCTTTGTTTTGTGAACTAGAGAAGAAAAAAGGGTGCTTGTGAAATAGTACTTTGTTCTGTTTTTTTAATGTGCAAAAGTGAGGTAGGTCCTGGAAAGACCAGAAGTTTTTAAAAATGTTAAGTGCCCTAGAGCTTTTAAGGCTGTTATACCTTCCTTTTTAATGATAGATAAATATTTCATGTGTTATCATTCATATTTTATTGTTGGTTTTCAGTTTTATACCTCTAAATGTGTGCTTTAAATTATTTTTTTGAATTACTAAAAACATTTTTAGTGTATCATGATATCAAGGTCTTGATAATAAGGTTGTCAGAATGCAAAATTACAATGTCAGATGGTGGGGGGTGAGGGCAATATTTGAGTTGACAGAAACAATTTTATGCTTCCTGTTAGAAATTCATCTATTGCCTACAATAAGGAAGAAGAATCTGGATTTTTTAAAAACACTTCTTATTGTATAGTGACTGAAAACCAGATGCTTATTGAAGCATCTTAATGAAGCAAAATAAATGTTTCTTGGACTCTCGGATAATGATTTTTTTTTTAAGTGTATCTCCCCAAACATCAGTGAGTAACTCAATCCCAGGAGTTTGCAAACACAGACTAATCAGAAGATTAGGACCATTGTTTAATGTGAAATGTGTTAAAAGTACATGCTTTTATTCTCCTGAGGACATAAAAAGATATTTAGACAAGGCATTTAGGACAGGAAGAATGTTTCCAGGAAAGGGAGGCCATAATCTTTTCTTTCGTTAAGCTTTCTGTAAAATGGCACTTAAAAAAGACTTGGTTTCATTTGCACAGAGATTGTGAAACAATTCAGTGTCTGCATCTTATATTTGGAGCAGTCCATTTATATCATAAAAGCCCAATTTTGCTGTTTCTAATTACTTTTTGAATAAACTGTCAAAAATATTTAGGTTTATCAACCTAAAGAATGCTTTGTCTCGTCTCAGAGAGATTACAGAATAAAATGTTTTGTGAATAGGGGTATGGAATTCATTTTCTTATCAAATGTAGAAACACTATGCCCAGAGCATATCCTGACAAGTATATATTAGGCATTATAAGCAAAGGGTTTAAGGACCTCCTGGTCATTTGGAGAAAGACAATCTTTTTATTGTGCTGGCAAAAATGTTTTTGGTTTCCTGCCATTAAACCTAAGTGCCAGTATAAGTTTGAACAGAGTTGAAATAGCTTTATATAATACACTCTTTAAGAGAATCACATATATTTGTATGAGTAATTTTTATTTCCTAAGGAGATGAAAAATTATGTTTCCTCATCATATGTGGGGAATGTGCATAATTATCTTCTCCTGGTCAGATATAAATTTTTCTATCTGCTTTAAACATTTGGCATATTTCTCACCTAGTGAGACAATTCTACCAATTGTGAGGGGGGAAAAACCCAGAAGACCCCTACTAATTTCTTCTAAATTGAATGGTAGTTTCATGGAGAAGTTTTCATTTAATTTATATGATCAGATTGTGTTAAGTAGAACCAGACTGTGGGGTTAAACATTTCCATATGTTATAAAGGCCGAGAATTTTTCCTGAAAGGAGACACCATTCCGAACACAGACGTTACCTGCTGCTTCCAGAAATGGCTGCAATTGCACCGGGTTTTACCCTTTCCTCAGCTCTACGTGTCCTGTGTGAGCACATGGGGGAGACGCTGTCCCCCAGCACTTCCTGTTGCCCTACCTTTGCCACACTCCTGGACTCCAAAGGCCACCAGATTTTTCCCCAATCCTTGCCACTTGCCTTCATCCTCTGTGTATGGAATGAAGAGTTAGATACATGCAGGGAAGGAAGGCAGAATTAACAAAATTCTGGAAATCTGGTTCCTGGGTCAGAGGTCCTAGTGGGATCTACAAATGCTTCACAACTCACCCCTTGATATGACATTTTGTTGACTATAACCATCCCCTCTTCATTTTATGCTCCAGAAGTTTGTGAGACCTCAAAGAGTCATGAAGAATCCTAATTTCAAATCCAAAGAATCCAAAGTGATGATAACAAAAAATAACAATTGATATCTGAACAAAGGTTAGTTAGTATTTGACAATGGATAAAGATTGGTATACCTTCCCTTCCTCGGGGCTTTGTTGACATGAATTGTGAACGTCGTCTTCTCTTACTAATTTTCCAGGCCAAGAAGTAAGTCCTTTGATTTGGCCCCAGACCAAGTCGCCAACGTTGAACGTCCTTGGCCTATAATGTATCAACTCATTTGAAGAAGGGGAATCTGGATTCCTTAGGTCATCTTCACTACTAATGCTTTTAGCATCTGAAGGGCTAGGCACACATCCATTAATGCTTTTGGCCTTAAAGTCTCCATTGTAATGGATGTAGTCTTTGACTAGAGAACTTTCCAAACTATTTGAGGAGCTTGGAGACTGCTCCTCTAGGACCAGGTCTTGCCTTGTGGTGCTCAGCAGCTCTCCAAAGCCTCGACTCTGTCGAGGTCTGTTCCCATTAATGTGTGCACATCTTTCCACAGTGTTCTCTAGTCTCTCCTTAAAACTCATCATAGTTCTTTTGTAGTTATTATACCTGAAATTTTCCTCCAGAATTTTATCCCCTTGACAGTTTCTTGGTGGTAACAGTACTGGGTGCTGTTCCCCAGGCAGAAATGGCAGTGTAGAGACATTGTTGGACCTCTCGTGACAAGGACTACTGTGGATATGGCCTGGATGATCTAAAAATTCCTCACACTTCCACCTGTTTCGCTCCCCTCCAGGGCTTTGCTCCCCATCCCACTGTTTTTTGGATGTGTGGCAACTTGCTGACTTGAAATATTCAAACCCATCTCCTTCATTTGAGTTTTTCCCATGGTCCAGATTCCTGGGCAGCCGAGCCCCTCTTGCATTCCTCATCCTACCGTCATGATCGACGCTGCCCATGTTTCGTCCATGAATGACCGCACTGACAGCACTGGGGAGACTTAATGGGTCACCAATTGAGGCAGTGAAGGCACTCATGGCACTCAGAGCTGGAATGGGGCTGATCTGAGTTGTACTGTTGACTGCAGTGGTAATGACAACCTGCATTCCTTTGCTGGCTGCATCAACAACTGCTTTGTAAATGGCGTCCACAGAAGCATCACCTTGGCCACCCACGATGAGGCCATCCTTCACCTGCTGAGATGGATCAATCCTCGGTTGCAACTCACAAGGTGTATCCTGGAAAGGTGGAAGTGTAGTGTTTGGATTCTCAGGAAGTGCCGTGAGCCCCGGCTGAGTGCTTATTCTTTTGTTTAGGAGAGCTGCATCTTCCTGCATTCTCACCTTGAAGAAACAGACAGGAAGCAGTGAGAGAGAGAAAAGTTTTTAAAGACCTCAAAGAGAAAGACCATAATTCTAAGATTTTCCGAAAGGCAAACAAGTGTAACAAGGAGAGGAATATAAAGAAAAGACAAGGCTCAAAATGAAATAAAAAGTCACTCTGCATAGAAAAGTTTATGTCTGGATTATATTTGGGTAGTTTCTTTAGTTGAAATCATTTCACAGATTTTTTTTTAAAGAACTCATCGTTGGGGCACCTGGGTGGCTCAGTCAGTTGAGTGTCGGACTCTTGGTTTTGGCTCAGGTGCTGATCCTGGGGTCTTAGGATCAAGCCCTTGGTCAGGGCTCTGTGCTCAATGGGGAGCATGCTTCTCTCCTTCTCCCTCTGGCCCCCCCCCCCGCTCATGCACTCTCTCCTTTCTCTCTAAAATAAATAAATCTTTTTAAAAAATAAAAATTGCATGGAGCACTGGGTGTTATACGCAAACAATGAATCATGGAACACTACATCAAAAACTAATGATGTACTGTATGGTGACTAACATATCATAATAAAATAAAAACAAATTTTTTAAATTAAAAAAGTAAGGGGCGCCTGGGTGGCTCAGTCATTAAGTGTCTGCCTTCAGCTCAGGGCGTGATCCCAGGGTCCTCGGATCGAGCCCCGCATTGGGCTCCTCCGCTGGGAGCCTGCTTCTTCCTCTCCCACTCCCCCTGCTTGTGTTTTCTCTCTTGCTGGCTGTCTCTCTCTCTCTGTCAAACAAATAAATAAAATCTTTATATATATATATGAAAAATAAATTTAAAAAGTAAATAAAAAAAATAAAAGATGCATTTCTAAAAAAAATAAATAAGTAGATAAATAGATGGATAGATAGATAGATAAATAAATAAAGAACCCATCACTACCAAACATTCTCTAGAAAAGTTAAAGTTGAGGTGGTTGGATACAACTGTTTTCAGGTAATGACTTCACATATTTAAGTGTCATTACAGGTTTTGCAACTTGGGAATCAAAGAGAGAAACAAGTCAGTCACCAGCACTGCTCAAATTACAATGAGAACCAAATTTTGAAAAGGAGTTCTAACTCACTGATATTTCTACTGAAATACAACATAAGCTAAAAGAAAATTCTCTCTCTATTTCTATACTCTTTTCTTAACAATAAAATATTTCTGATATGACACTGTATTTTTGAAGACTTTAGATAGAATAGTGACACCTACTCTTTAATCTTACCAGGCTACTGACTGGGGGACACCCCCATGCTGTCAGCAGTGACAATGGCTCGCTACAGAAATGATTTGTTTTTTTAAGATTTTTTATTTATTTATTTGACAGAGATAGAGACAGCTAGCGAGAGAGGGAACACAAG
Source organism: Ailuropoda melanoleuca (assembly GCF_002007445.2). NCBI lineage: Eukaryota > Metazoa > Chordata > Mammalia > Carnivora > Ursidae > Ailuropoda > Ailuropoda melanoleuca. The sequence goes on along the minus strand of NC_048219.1, from coordinate 120,095,108 downwards.
CAGGGGGAGTGGGAGAGGAAGAAGCAGGCTCGTAGCATAGGAGCCTGATGTGGGGCTCGATCCCATAACGCCGGGATCAGGCCCTGAGCCGAAGGCAGACGCTTAACCGCTGTGCCGCCCAGGCGCCCCTACAGAAATGATTCTTAATTGGGAAGGGAGGGAATGCCCGGCAGGTAAGAATATTAATGCTCAGACAGGAAGGATGAATGTAGTTTGAAAAAGTCCCCAAGGTTATTCTAATCGCACCAACGCCACCTAAAAATTGCTGCTCCAGATGCTTGCTACTTTGGATTTTCCCCTCAATGATTTCTCCCTTCTTGTCTTCGCATCCTTTCCCACTAAACCAGAACCTGGGATCCATCAGTGTATCAACTACTCTCTTGTTATTCTCCCCCTGTCTACACCTACCAGATAAAATCTCAATCTGGGATCAATTTAACTGCCTGCTTATCTATATCCACAGTGAGAATGCTGAGTATCTGTCTAGGAACTTAGCGCTTTCGACTACCGCTGGGGGCTTCTTGTTTCCATCAGTCTGATGATCTGCTAGTTAGGTACCATTCTGCTTCACAATTCCAATCTTTATCCACTTCTTCAAGCTGGCTGCTCCACCATCTCTAGCACCATTCTTAGTGCATAACCTCACTTAACAGAGAAAATGGAGTTGGTAGGTTAAGAATTCTCCTAGTTCTTATACTCTGCTACTCCCTACCCCCTCACAGCACATACTTCTCTGCAACTAGACATGCCCCAAACCCTGCCCTGCTTCCCAGTGTAAGAGGAGCCTCTTCTGCGTTCTCAGGGAAGTCCCCCATTTGTGCTCTGCATCCCAAGGCACTCCTCAGGGATTTTGCCCCATCTGTTATCCCTTCTCTTCATTATGTTCAATCTTTTCCACTCCCCCCCACCTCGGCTCTTCCCTTTAGCATACAACCATGTGCATAACTTCCATATTTTAAAAGTTTTCTTCAACTTATGTCTGCCTTGGGGAACCATCCTTTTACTCTTACGTTCTTCATAGTTACGTTTCTGAAAGAGTAATCCACACTCTTTAATTCCTAATCTTTTCATCCTTCCATCCATTGCCATCTGTGCTGTGCTCCTACCACTCCACCACAACTGCGTTCTACCATCACTGGTGATGTCCTAAATCTAGGGTATTCTCTTCAGGCTTGATCTACTTGTTTGAGATTCTCAGTGACATGGCTGAGCACTTTCTCTTCCCTTCTAAATTATTTTATTACACAAGATGTATCTGAATATTTTCTATTGTCAAAAAAGATTAAAATGTTCTTTACCACTGCTCCCCACCCAAACCAGACTTTCTCATCCCACTCCGATTCCATTTCCTTTCTCAGAAGTAATCAGTGCTGGAGTGCATCCTTGCAGACTCTTATGTTTAATACATTAAGGTGCATAGGTATATATCTAGTTTTCTTTTCTTCCTCTTTCCCATAAATGGTATAGTATTTTAGTATTGTTCTATAATAACATAGTATTACAGTCTTGCATTTTTGTGGATTTTTCCATATCAGTTATGTAAATCTACCTAAACGTTTTAAACTACTAAAAAGCCAGATATATCATAATATATTTATTTCCAGACTGATGGACACTTAAGAGGTTTCTAATTTTTGCCACCACAAATCATGTTGTAATGAACATTCTAGCATGTGCCCTTTTGTTCACATTGGAAGATTTCTCTAAAATAGATACAAAGATATTGAACTTCTGCATCAAAGGATATGTATATTTAAAAACCCGATAAACTATCAAATTAACCTCCAAAAGAACTGTATCAGCATACAATCAGACCAACGATATTTCTAAAAGATTCCATTTCCCCACACCACTGTCAGCAAGGGATATCAATCAATCTGATGGACACATTAGTGTTGTAATTTGTATAACTCTGATTACTCTTTTCATATGTTCATTAATAATTTATTTTTCATTTTCTGTGAATTTTCTGTTCATATCTATTGCTCGTTTTTCTAATCAATTATCTTTTTTCTCCTTGATTTGTAGGAGTTTTTTCTATAATGAATGTCAATTATTTGCCATTATTATGCAAGTATTTTCTGCCAAGTGCCACTTGTCTTTAAGTTCATTTAGAATACCCTTATCATACAGAGATTTTAAAGTTTTATATATTCAACCCTATTACTTCTTTTCTTTTTGACTTCTTGATTTTGTGTCTTACTGAAAGAAACTTCTCTACCTCAAGATTATTTAAAAAATACCTCAATATTTTCTTTTTATATTTATTAAGTGTTACTCTTTCCATTTCCTTAATCTATCAGGAATGTATTCAGCTTGTAGAACTAAAGGAAGACTAACTGGTTGAAGCCAGGGAGGGTGGTAAGGGCTGGGGCTGGCAAGTGAGGCTGAGCCAGCAGGTGAAAGATGTGGATTTCAATCATGAGAGCCATGGGAACCACGAAAGGGTTTAAGAGGACCATATGATCAGCTTTTACTATCAGCTCCAAAAGGACCACTGAGATGCCTAAGACAAAAGAAGATAACCTTCACCAAAAGACTGGAATGTTTAACAACACTCATTATTGGGAAATAATAGTGAGTGGAGGTGAGAGGGCACATGACCTTCTCCTATCTTTTCCCCACAGTTAAGTGTTTTAACAGACCTAGACATTGTTTGCTATTGGAGGAACGCAGGGAAGGAGAATACCTGAAAATTCTGAAACAGACAAGCCATGGGGTTACTGTTAGCCGCGCAAGGAATTGTGGGCTGTCCTTGAAATGCCTGCAGGTTCTGGTACCCCTGAAGAAGTTGCTGCTCCTGCTGATTTGGAGGAAACATCTGATTGTTGTTTAACAGCGACTGCAGGTGAGTCAGTTGATGGTTATTCAAAGTATTGTTTATTGAGGACATGTCACCTATAGTTTGAAAAGACATAAAATGTAAGTCAATGTGACTCTTTGGAGATCCTATGCCTATCTTTGTACCTGAGGATTCCTGAAACAAAAACTGAAAACTAGACCTGACATGGTCATTCTTTTCTCTTTTTCTCCTCAAGGTCTTACTAAGTGGTAAATAAAGAGGAGTTTTATTACTTAATTTTATTTATCATAATTAGTTTTTTTTAATTTTATATCCTGGAGACACTACTTAGTCTTTGCTCTATCTATTAGCAAATCCCTATATATTGAGCTTCAGTGTTATATAATTCCTTAAAATCACTTTTGTTAGAGCACTTGAAACTAAAGGTTGAAATTAGTCCTAAAATGTTTTAGTAATCATAAGTCTTTGAGCAAATTATTAAAACGAGTGGGTCTGAATAGGCATTATTTACCAAATTTCGTTCTCAAGCCACAGTCATCAATAAATACCACCAAATAAAATCAGATTTGGCCTAGAAACACATATTTCGTATTTAAGTAAAAGGTTGGTCACCTAAAATTAAAATTGTAAAGAAAGCTAACAATACAAAAGAATTCATTGTCATAATCATTAAAAAAATGTTATACAATCAGATGGGATTAGTTAATAGCTAAGTTTATACTCAGAGTTCATGTTTAACTTGTTTGGAAATTACACTGAAATGATCTTGAAGACAATGTCATTGAAATTGTCTTGTAACTTGAAATATGAAAATCTGTAATGCTTTTTAAATAATTTAACTGTTGATTTCAATGCCAAATAGAACTAATAAGCTATAGCAACTAGGAAACCATAAAATAATTACACTGTATTATAAGGGTGTCCATAAAATCTAGAAATACATTATTACTAATTTTTATGTACTGAAGATGCCCTTGTGGCAATATCATGTATATTTGCCTGTTTCCAGACTTCATGGACACCATTTCTGTTCTTAATATTATAGTTACCTGCATGAGTCAGTTAGATATACTTGACACTATTTTCTAACTTTTTTGTGATAGAATAATCTACATGAAGGATTTTATTTTTAAGCCACAAAGTTCTAAAGAATTATACTGTCTGAGGAACTCTAACAGCAGCTATTGAGACTGTCGGTTTCCCTGAACTTGGGCAAAGTTTATCTTTGAATGTTTTTATGCCTTGTTTCTTATTTTGCCAGATAAACATTTAGTTTTGTTTATTTAGGGGTCACCTGGAAAAAACACTTCCTCTAGCTCTTTCCATCCACAGTGCAGCTGCTCATACTAACCCTGTGATGCCACACCAACTAAAATTCAAATAAAAGTTACTTTAAAAATGGACCTGTGCTTTATTGTTTGAAAAATAAGACTCTACTTGGCTTAAGAGAATGAAAGGTAGGTTAGGTTTAAGTGGCATCAGAATTAGAAGATCAGAGAAAGCAGATTAAAATGATATTTAGTCCTGCTAGAATAGGGGAAAAGGAAGGAGTCATTTTCATGTTTGTATAACTATGGATGTGTGTGGGTGTTATTATATTTAGTTCCTTAAGCAAGCTGTGACATAACAAAAACATTTTTAAAAATAGTGTGACAAAATGGAGTTTTTAAAAAGGAGAAAATAGAATTAGAAAAACGTTTCTTTTGTAAAAATTTGTGAAAAAATTTAACTTACCAAGCAGACCTGTCCCCAGTAGAGGGTTAAGTAGCTGTGGCACCACAGAGTTACTGTTGAGTTTAGCTGGACCAGGTGTATTCCCAGCATTATTAGATATATTCAGCAATGTTTCTGCCATTGACACCACTGCTGTCCCACCAAGTGTTGAGACAGTCAGTGCTGCCACTGCTGATGATGTAGTGGTTGTGGTAGTGGTTGCCTGGGAGGAAGTTGCTATGGAAACCTCTGGATGATTAGCGGTGTTGGCCGATGCTGAGTTCAGGACACCTCCCAACAGCTGGGGATTCAAGGCCATTAATCCTGAGGCCCCAGTGACAGCTGGGAGGAACAGGGGGTTAAAAGTAGTGTCACTGCCTGTAAAGCTTGGTAAAGCGTTCCCCAGGGGGCTGGTTAAAAGGGTCTCAGCTCGGCTGTTCTCTGACTGATTGCTTGGCAAATGGTCTGGTGGGGCTGTCATCTGTGTTAATGAGGGTAAAGGGGTATTTTGCTGTTGCAAAAGATCTGAGATGGTCAGATTGAAAGATGGCAGGGGAAGCATGGCAGCTGCTTGGGCTTGGTTCTGAAGCAGGGCTGCTAAGAGCTGAAAGTGAACAGGCTGCAATACCTGCCCATCCATGTCACCGGAGAGAAAAGCTAAAGCAGCGTTTACATTCGGGTTGAGAAAACCTAAAGGGTGGAGGTTGATCTCAGACTTGCCTTCTCCTGCTGAAGGCTGGAGGATATTTAATAGATTCTGGTTTAGGAGATGCTGTTGATTCACTGGCAAAGAGATAGGTAGAGAACTGAGGAGGCTGGGGTTCAAGGGGTGTGGAAGATGGTTGTTTGAAGTGCTGTTGGATGGAAAATGAAGTGCGTGCTCCTGGCCAACATAAGGAAAATCACTCCCAATAGGCAGCTGACTCTGCAGTGGGTTTCCAGCTGCGGTGGTAACTATGACACCATCTTGAAGAACAGATGTTGTCTTTGTGATGGCAGGGTGGTTGGTGCCAGCTATGGCTATGGAGGATGATGGTCCTGAACCGCCTACAGTGAAGAAGGAAAAAAAACCAAACCACTTATTAATTATGGATGTTAAGCAAGAGGACCCCATTAAAATGCATTCAGATTTACATTTCAATTTGTTACATGTCACCTTTGAGGATTTAATTCAGAATAATTGTAATCAGAGATAAGTTGGAATCTGTTAAAACTTAAGTTTAACTTTATACTTCCTAATCTGCTTTGAAAATACATATATTGAAGAAATTTAGAAATATTAAAAAATATAAAGAAATAGTTGTTTCTAACAAATAGCTTGTTTTTCACAAGCTGGACAAAGTGAGGATAGGGGAATCTGTGCTGTAGTTCATTTAATTGGCTAGATAAGGGTAACAAGACTTTGTTTTTCAAAATATGCTTTTTTATTTAAGAAGGTTTTGGTCTTTATTTATAATACTACCACTTGCTTTTAGTGAAAAAAAAAAAACCTAGAATATGCATGAGAGTACAAAACAGAAAATAAAAAATACCTATAGAGATAACTGTTAATATGTTAGCGTATAGTTCTCCAGCTTTTCCCACCTGTATGTTTATTCATATGCAGACATATATACACATATTACATATTTTAACAAAAATGGAATCATGCTGTTTTGTAACTTTTTTATCAAAATGTTTTGAATATCTTTCCATGTTAACTCATGTTAGCTTCAGAGCCACTTTACTACTATCATTTATCAATATACCAAAATTCAATCAATCCACAGTTGTGGATATTTGATTGATTATGATCAAATTACATTTACAATTGTAAGCAACACTATGATAAACATTCTTATTAACTCATCTTTGCCAATATGCTCAATTATTTTCTAAGGATAAATGATTAAAGGTGGAATTCCAGGGATAAAAGGGTTTATGTATTTTTAAAGCTTTGGATACATATTGTCAAACCTCCTAACAGCAAAGTTGATCAATGCACATTCCATTTACATTTTTATAAACAGTGTATGGCAGTGCTCATTTCTCACCAACACTGTATTTTATCATTATTTTTTAATCTTTGTCACTCCGATAGCATAAAGATACTCTGTACTTAGGATTCCTTAAATCAGACCAAACGCTACCATCCAAATAGCATTCTTAATCTTGGATGTCTTACGCCAGAGATGAAAATTCAAGGAACTTAACATTTAAAAACAAACTTTCAGTTGTTCATTATAATGGTTTCAGCTGTTCTCAATCCAAGCTGCACAATAGAATCAATACCTGGAGAATTTTAAACAAACAAACAAACAAAAACAATGCCTGGGCCCTATCCCAGAGCAGTTGAAAACTCATCGCCCCAGGGTACAGCCTGAGCAGTAGTATTCTTTGAAATCACCCCTGGTGATCCAGATGCACAAGGGATGGAGTGGGAAAGTCACATTCTGTTGAGAAGGAACCTACAATCAATTTTTTCATAAAAGGCCTTTCCCTAAAGAGATGCATTCTGTAATATATGCATTCAGCAAATACTGTTACAGGCTTATGCATTTAATTTTATTTTAAACATGTATATGCTATAATGAACGACGTCAGTGTTTTTGAAACTCTAAAGTAATTCAAACACTGTAATGATGTGCTATGCCGTAAGAAACTTTATATTTGACCATGTTACCCTTGAGGCCTGTCCAAATACAAACACACAGAAATGTTTCCATAGTCATAGTAGTATCACAGATATAATTTCATATTCTTCTTGTTTTCTTCTAACAGAGTAACACCAGAATTTTTCCTTTTTGGTATACAGACAGTTGTATTAATCTTTTTAGCCCTGTAGCAGATGGATTGACCATATTTACTGACCATCCTGATAAAGTTTGGCATTTATATTTTCATGTTTTCATCGTTATATGTGACACAGGGATGAACATCTTCCTGCATATGATACTTTGCTTTCTTTGAATCTTTCCTCAGGAAAAACTGGCATAATGGCATGATTATTGTGAGAACCAAAAATAGGTAAGTGAAAGGCTTGTAATGTGTCAAAGTCTATACAAATAAAAGGAGCTATCAGTGTCAGCATTATTATTTACATTCGTAGTTGAAGTTAGTAGTGGTGATGTAGTAATAGTAGTAAGTATACATCAGTATATCCAACACACCTTCTAGAATATCTCTATATTGCATGACTTTGCAATTTTTCCTGGCTGTCATGTCTGTTTTTTTAAGTTCTCAGTGTTTCATTTAAAGAATGATTAAAAAAAAAAAGCTGTTTAAAAATATATAAATATTTATAGAATATTATCATGAAACAATGACTATGTTCACAAAGAGTAGAGTAAGAACATTTCGAAAGCTGAAGTAGGCATATGGTGTACAATTCTTTAAATGTTAATTCAGATTTGTAATAAAACAATCAACACCTTAAACATTTCATTGCTTCTGAAACCTTGCTGCTATTTCCATAAATAGGCAGTATGCTTTATTTGCATTTGGAAACCATCTTATTAAACAAGCTAATAACAACTCTTATTTACTGGTAATCGCTGTCTGTGGCCTTTTTCCTATCTGTTAACCAACAATGACATATTTAAATGTACAGATCGCCATTCCTTTAACCACAGTCAGACCACAAATTTTCAAAATACGTTAGCATGGCTTTATAGATGTAGGGTTTCCTTAGAGGTTTCTATTATTAATATTTTTGTCTTTTTTGGTAAGAGAGAAGCATCCGTATTTAGGATACAAGAAAGTAAACATTTGGGGACATTATTCTAAAAGCTCTCCATCTAAATATTCTTGAGGAATGACAATAAAGAAATATGGTTACTCTGTGTGTATTTTTGTATTACAAACAAGAAGGTGGTGAACACCACATGCTTCTTAAGGGTAATATGTAAAACAAGGCCTATTTTTTATTTTCCCTAATTTTCAATAACAAACAGGAATGTTCTGCTGAACAAAAGGATAGAAATGGTGATATAAAACAACAACAACAAAAACAGCATGCTACCCTTTTCTCGCAGGAAGTCAGAGTTTAGGAAAAGTGATAAACACACAAATCTCCCTTTCTTTTTCCTTTCTCAAATACACACATATTGAGAACTTATATGAATCAGGACATTTTAAAGCTCTGTTCATATAACTAGTGTAACTATAATGCAATATGCTAAGAGATCTGACAGGTATACAGCAAGAGGACAATTGTAAACCGAAGGTGTTAGGGTAAACTAAGCAAGTGGTAACATTAGATTGGGGATTTGAGAATGGAAAAGGAGATAGAAAGGGCTTCCAAGTAGAAATAAGGCCATTAGAAAAAAAGACAAGGAGATAATAAAGTGCATAGAGGTACGTACCCTGAAAACAAAGACATGTGACTGAAAATATTGTATGCTGCCTTTCCATACCCCCTACCCTCCCACCATGCTTAAACCTGCTGCCTTAAAGAAGCAGCACAAAAATTCAAAAATCATCTTTGTAAACCATTAAAGGCAAGGATCACTTCTTATTTCCAAGACCTAACACAGTCTCTAACACAGAGTTGGCATTCCAAAAATGTTGGTTGAATGAATCCATTAAGATCATAAAACCTGCATTCAACTTCTAGAAATCAGAGCTCTTGATGCTGTGTTACGGGTAGCATATATGTATGGGGAGTAAGGAAGAGCATACCACCCATTTGCGGAGAAAGTGAAAATTGACTCTCCAGTTATTGGTCCAAAGCCAGGAGATAAGGGAAAGGAAAGGAGATGCCTAGATGAGGACAAGTTACTTTAGACTCTCACATGTTCCAGGGAGTTAAAATCCCCTCATAGAGGAAAAGGTCCATCTCCAGGTACTCTTCAGTTCTTCAAGTCACTCAGTAATGCTTATGGTCATCCAAAGAGGGAGCAAAATTGGAGCTTGCTTATTTTGAACCACTTAATCTTGAATAGGCACTCTCTGGCAAAACTACTTCATAGTTCTGCATAAAAACCATATGGTCTCTTCAAGCATGTGAGGAAAAATGTTTTCTTAAAGCTGAATTTTTTTTTCCAGCCAAAATGTTTTGCGCTTAAACTAATGAAAGGGACAGTTGCTAAGTTGTTTTTTTTTTTTAAACAAACTATTCACTAAATATTTAGTAGTTAAACAACTAAAAGGCAGCTGGAGCCTGGAACAAGTTAGTAAGCTGAAGAAGTCCTTTAATTGGAAAAAATGATTATTTTATGCCAGCCAGTAGCACCATGAACTGGTATAATTTTTCTTTCCCATTGTCTCTGTTGCTTTTAATGAAGTAGGAGATAAGACTGGAAAGCCACCCAAATAACTTTCCTGGTGCAAGATTCACGTGCCTAGACACCCAATCAGAGATTGAGATAAACCAGGACCATCAGGAAACACAGTGGTAGCTTGCCTAGTGGGATAGATTTCTAGATATAAGCAGTACTCTTTCTCCACACATATAATTTATGATGTGTGTGAGTGTATATGTGAATGTACATACTGAAATAATACCAGTAAATTTTTAAAAAGGATTTTTAAAGGATATTTTCCTATGATTACTAGTTTCATTCTTCAGATTTTTTTCTGTCTTGTTTTAAAAAATTTGATTTTTAAAACAAAGGTAATGTCTACCCCTTTAGATTCACTTCTCTTGTTTGTCACTGATATTCTTTAAGAAAACTCATTGTTTATATTATGCTAAACTCTTCTATGGTTGGCTCTTAAGTATTAATATTGTTGTACACATCTTTGGATGTGCACAGAGATGGCAAATGGACAAATAAGGTTTTTTAAAAATGTCATTATATCAGTTCGATCTATATTTCCAATTTAGAATAAATATTACTTTATGTTAGAAAACTTTTCCTAAGTTAATATGCCCAAATACTGATTTTTATCCATAAAAAATTCAAGAACTAAGAAACGAGTCATATAAAACATATGCTTTCACCATTTGACCTTTATCATTTGCTTTGGCAAGTGTACTTCAAATGCAAACAAGGTCAATGGTAATCCTTGATAAAAATGAATGCTTGTAGAAGCAAGAGAAAACATCATGCCCTAGTGAGTCTAATAAATATAATTCACTTTCAATCCCATGGAAATGGTAAAAGTTTCTCCTCTATATGTAAAGGATTGATTTAAAGAAAGATAGAAAGATAACTTGTATGACAAGTCTAGATCTTCCAACAAGACATTATTTTAATGGCATGGTATATGTATTTACAAAAATACATCAATTTCTACCCTCATGCTTTGGATCCTGATACAAATTCCTAGCATTTTTTTTACCAGAAGTAGGCAGTAAGATCTAGGGACTAGCGGCTATTTGTTCCCGAAAAGGAAGGGAGGGAGGAGCCCCAAACCAAAGCACTCAGAGGAGAAGAGGGGGAGGGGATTGATGGCAGCATCTAAAGAAATGCTCTCCACCCTTAACAGGGCAAACCCCCTGGGAAGGAGGAAAACTAGTGGAAGGGATGCAGCTTGAATAGTGGAATATGTTTGAGTCATTGTCAAGATCAGTCTTGTGGTGGTAATGGACTCAGCCAAAAAAAAAAAAAAAGAAAGAAAGAAAAATAGAGATATGTGATTTTTTTTTTTTTTTGGTTACTGATCATTTCTGCTTCCTTTCTTAACACATAGAATCACTCTGAAAACTGTTAGAATAAATGCAAAAATGCTTGAGATTTTCCATTGTTTACTCAAGTAACAAAGTTTTGGGTTTTCTTACAAATGCTTTCTATCACATTTTAAAAAATATTTATTGTAAGGAAACAAATATTGAGAAATGAGTTTAAGTCCCTTGCTTGGTGGGATTTCTGCTCTCTGAATACGGGGGTAGAGTCATGGTTAAAATGCTTCAATATTCCATTCAGAAGTCCCATCTCCTTATTTTGTTTAATAAGCAGAGCAAACTGAGTTTCTGAGTTGTAAATACAATTAACTTTGTATTCTTCTATTTTGTATACTACTTTATCTGTAGTGCTAAAACAGTGCTTAGCACATAATAGGTGCTCAATAAATATTTGCTGAGTTAATTACCTCAGGAATATTCTAAGACAGTTTAGGCTTATTTGGGGCTGCAAAACCAATTTAGCATGCCCCAGCCATTATATTTTGATAAATGAAATCGAAAAATAAAAGCATACATTGTATAACTTGGGTATTATTTTGTGCAAACTGTTCCATTAGTGGGTGATAAAGTCATTTCAGTGGGTCATGACTGTCTTAGAGGAAAAAAAAAATAGAATAAGATAGGATAAGACAGGATGGGATCAAAAAGATCAGAGTGCATCACATATGATACAAGTTTTTTTTAAAGAAACTTTGTTATACATTAAAAACATATCTCTAGTGGATTATAATGCAACTTAATTTCTCACTGTAGGAAGAAGTACGAAAAGGTTGAAAAGCACTGGTTTAGAACCAGGCCTCTGAGTTGCGCAACTTTATGGGGAATGGTCTATGGAGTTGTGCTCCAGGAAGCATGTTTATCAGGCTGTCTAGTGTGAGAGGTGTCCCCGTGGAGTTGTGCAGCACAAGAGTCCTCTCGAGGGTCTCTACGATAAATACGCTCCCTTATACCTGTACCCATGGATCTTGGACAGATACTCTGAAATGTCCTGGAGCAGTTCTCCCCCAAAAGTACCTCAGCAACTCCTTCAGACTTCTGTTGTTTAGTTCCATGTTTAATCTGTAAGAAGGTGAGTTGTTAGTTTGAATTTTCAAGAAGTATAATTCTTACAAAATAATTTTTACTCTACTCTTTGCTTGATTGGCATTAATGTTCTTCGATATAAGTTCCTATAAAGGAAGAACTCTATGATTTGATTTATCTAGTACTATATGCATGTGGAAATGAAATCTATTTTGATGATACCATAGAAATATTTTTAAGCATAATTTTAATGAGTCAAATTCCTGTAGAGTTAACATTTACTGCCTAGAATTTGGGTACTTTTAAAGCTGCGTCAATGTTTTCAGACCACTTGATTTTAGTAAATAGTAGCTTAGGCATGTCCTAGAGAACTCAAGGATTTCTTGTGACTTCGTAAGTGAGTTCAGTGTATTGCAATGGAATAAAATCTCCCAATTTGCACACTGGGACAATTTATTTCTTGAAAGGTACAAAATAGATCATTGAATCAGCAAACATATCACACCACTCTGAGTTCTATGTTCACCTTTTGATTATACAGACTCAATGTCTAAAGTCGAACATATTTTAACTCCTTCTTTTGTACACAAGGAAACATTAAACCTGGAATACGTAAACAAAACAAGTGGTGTAACCCTGATAATAGGAAACCTTCTTAAACAGCAAGACATTGTTGTAAAAATATCTTACAGCAAAGAAGAAATGGCTCATTTTGCAAAAACTTAACTGAAAGAAAAGACATAGATTTTTATCACACAATCAAGAATTTAATAGAGTTTTGGTATTTGGTTAAAAAACACAGCAGAAGGCAACTTTGAACCTAGAAGCCTTGTGCATCAAATGAGGGATAAAATCTAGACATTTAAAAAATTTGGGTGGAAATACTTTTAATAGCAACTATTATTAATTCAGTCACAACCTTAAAGGAGCCTTTGCCCTTCTTCCCTCTAAATTAGTCTCTATAAGACTAGAAAATTATTTCTACACAAACTTCCCGAATCCTGAGATGGTTAACATATAGTACAATCCATCCTCGAGCATTTTTATCCCATAATCTTTTTGCACCTGTAAATTCAAATGTAGGGAATGACGATTTCCCTTTATTATTTATTTATTTTTTTACTGGCATATTCTGAGAATAAATAAATACATAGAACAAAAAACCAAGCTCATTACTTTGCAGTCTATTACCCAACGTGTTCTTTTGTGGTCTATTTCATTTTCTTATACCTACCATATCAATGGCTGTACTGAGTTTCAATCAAATGTATTCTGTGCTGAAAGAGAAACACTTTCTTTTCCAGAGTTTTTAAAAAATATATATAAATATCCATGAACATATATTTACTCATAGGTTTATTTATATTCTTGTTAGTCAATGTATTTCTTTAAGGGTTAAGGCAAATCAGTGTTTGAATTATTTTCTCTTCTGGTACAAACTCTTACTCTGCCTCTTCAGAGGATTATATTTTCATGTGCTTAGAAGAGTTGATTAAATATTTTTTTATTAAAAAAATAGGAGACTATAAAAGGGCTTTTAAGGTGAAAAAGTTGTATTTCATGATCATCACAATGGAGAAGGTAAGGTTCAGTTATTAAGTTGGTGAGCAGAGTAGTCTAAATCTTTTTGCTTCTTTGAAAATTGTGGAAGACCACAGGCCACATGGACACTGACAGGACTAGGGCCTCTGCAGAGGCCAGGGCTCCTGGCAGGTATGGTTTTGTTCTCCGGCCAGCAGGTGGGCAGCGGGCAGCAGGCACAGGCCTGATAAAATTCGCCAGACAAGGGCACTTGATTTTGGATTCCTCCCTAAACCAAAACACCACAGGACACGTGCTGGAACCACTTAAATGCTGAAACTTGGCTTCTTCACAAACGGAAAGTTGCTTTGCTCTAAATGTACACTACTGATGGATTTCAGCACATACCTGCATTCAGCAGTGTGAGTGTTTGGACTGAGAATCAGGAACTTTGGGGTGTGGTTGCCAGATCCACCAGGGCTTTGCTTTACAACTTGAGGAATGTCAGCAAGTATCCTACTGGTCATTTTCTAAATCTGTTACATGGAAATATTAAACTTTACTTGTAATTTGATATCCAAAAAGTTAATAGAAACCTGTAAACGTTACAATGCAAAGTGTTCAGAGAGCTTTCATGGGAAGCCAATTTCAAAACACCAAATAGAATTAATAAAGCCTTGTATAGTCTTAAATTTTAGAAATATTTTTAAAGCATTTTATATCTTTTATCTGATTTTTTTTTTTACTACCTCTGCCTGCAGTTCCCGTATTTGAGATGTAATACATTTTTAAATGTGTCCCATGGAATTCATATATAGGCCTAAAAAAAAAATCAGTATCTGGGTTGTTTATAATAGAAAAACTCTTTAAAAGAAGTTTCTGAAAATAAATTACCAATCTAAGTGTTCTCAGAGCAAGTGATTTCTTCTCTTAATCCAGGTCTTACTGTAACATTTTTGGGTTGCTTAGGAGAGAGGAAAAGGCACTGGATTGAGCAGGTCACTTGAGTTCTGTCCAGGCTCCGTTACCATAGAGAAGAGTAGGACCACGTTGTTGTGGGGCTCTTTCCCCTCACTGTGTTATCATGCTTGGAAAGGCAGAACTAGTATCTGCATAGTTGCCTCCTTCAAAGATCTAGTGATAAATCACTCACTAGGAAACACATTCTTATCTGATTAAGTGAGGTGATACAAATTCATTAAAATAAAGGTCATCAAATGTGATTCACAAACGAGGGACAGTTGTCTTGACATGTGTGGACATTTCATCTGTGTTGACACAAATACCCTAATCATTATACACTATAATATCAGAGTCCAGAGAGAAGACAGAAATAACTGACTTTTGTCTAGTGCATCAAACGTTTACAAATGTGGCTTTTAACATACACTGATGTGCTTTAATTCATCACCTGTTGGGTATTTTTAAAGATTTTGAAAGTGAAAACAGCATTTTTGATTACTAAATGTTTTAGAACTTACACAGCTGGGAAGAAAATGGATTTAGAATCAGATGAACCAGAGTTAAAATCCTAATTCAGTTATGCATGATCTCTGGTGGTTATATAAGTTCTCCGATGCTCAGTTACTCATCTCTAAAATGGGGGCAAGAATACCTTATACTTTGGAAAACTACACAAATTAGAAATAATATAGGTAAATCAGCTGGCACATAATAGGTTCTCGATAGCTATAAGCAACATTTTAAGAATAAAATGCATTTTTCTTCTGATGTCTTTCTGGTATGTGAGGAATACCTAGCTGAACTTTACAGGGATAGCTGTGACTGTCATCTGCTAGCTCACTCTGAATGCCTAGCCTTGGTACTTATTTAATGGATGAATAAATGTCAGTGTAAATAAATATTTAGATTGAGCAATTATAATGACAGTACATTCAGTTGACACAGTTTACTGTGTATCAAAAAGAAACATGGCATTAGAGACCTCTTCAATATTCAACTCATCAAAAGAGTTACATTAATTAGTAAATCTACCCATTTTCACAACCAGCTGCACATCAGATCTATGTACATTAATTAGTATTTCATTTTATTAGGTTTAATATTTAAAAAATTCTTACTGACCTAGATTTTTATCAAGTATATGCTTTCTGTTAGCTTACACATGATTGGTCACATCCATATCATTACTAGACATTTATTCCCATTTAGCTATTTCTATGCTAACACTTCTCTCATATTAATAAATTTTCAACCTGTGTGTTTGACACTCTGAGCTGATGCTTTACAGAGGTTCATGGAACAAGAAAATACATGTCCAAGACTATATAAAATAGTCTATAAACTTAACATTCAGAAGAAACAAAAATATAAATAAATGTTGGTCTTTTCCATTATGGATGAACTGAAATACATCATTAATAAAATATATACACTTTGCAATATGAACTCAGACCTGAAACAAAGTAAGTTGAGGTAAGGGGTATCAATTATGTAAAGATATATAAGACAAGGAGACTAACAATGTCTCATCTAAATGATTGAAGGCATGCTTAATAAATACGGTATATCTTAAAATAGTTACGGATTTTATGTGGCTTTAATCTGCTAAAAGCATAAGATTAAATTTTCACTCGTGTGGAATTATTTAAAAAGGAATCTGAGTCATTGAAAAGTTGGAAGCCCCTTTGGAAGGAAGGATCCTGTTAAACACATACAAAATAGTTTCATGAGATTCTTTAAGAATATCAAGAAGGCACTAATCATTTCGATTATCTTCTCCACCGTATATTCTTTTTCACACAAGGGGGCCAATGAGCAGTTCTTCATTAAACACTGACATCCAGACATAAAACATAACACAAGTTGTGGAGGATGGCAGGTGTAAGTGGTGACACCCGGAAAGAAAACACTGGATTTTACTATCAGCAACACAGACATGTAGGTTCTGATGCTTTTCCAGCATGATGCTATATTACAGTCTATACATATCTACACAGTTGCTTATTAGTAAAGGCCATATCAGTTTTCTTACTTCCAGTAGCAATCTGGTCTGCAAAGCCCGCTGTTTTCATACCTAAGTAATACCATCTCTACAATTATCTTTTGTTTCCTCCCTGTCATTTCCTACAAACCTGTCAAATCATTAGTGTTGGGTTCTGGATATTCTTTCTAATATTTTCACGGTCAGATTTTCTGATGTCTCAATGAATTTACCTCTTTAGTGCTTCTTTACTGATTTTTATAACAATTTCTGATGACTCTATTGCACAAAACACAGTTCTTTCTAATGTGTCTGCTTTTAAATAAATTTGTCTCCGTCATTATAGTGGATGAAGAGATAAAATAAATTTGGGTTCAAAAGCTTAATGTCAATGGTAAAAATAATGGTTAACTTCTACAAGAAAATTGTAAAACAATTTCAAGATCAAAAATTCTGGAAATCAGGTTTTCAAGCCTTTTTTATTAGAAACCTTAAATTATTACCTTTTTTAAAAGGGAGTAGCCAATATCCATTTTTGAATTTTCTCAAACAAATAATAATAAAGGATAGCAAACTAGGATAAGAGAACACATTAGAAGGCAGCTTTCTACTTCATACAACTAGTTACCTTTTCCTATCCATTCACCTATTTCTGGTCAGCAGCAAGAACAAAAAAAAATCCATTTATTTTTGCCTTTTTGGGTTTTCCAAGATGAGCGTCATTTACCTGAATACAAACAAGAGCTAGGGGAAACGGCTTTATGTCGGCATAGACCAAGTAAGTACATGTCTCACGAACCGGGAAACCCTGCCTTCTATGGCTTCTTTTGTAGTTTAGAGTCCAATGGTTATATAACCAACTGAAAGTCAAACAAAATTCAAAATGACACAGATTGACAACAAATAACGGAAACACATGGAATCCCCTTGGTTGTTCTTTTTTTCTAATAGACAAATCCCTAGCATTCTGTAAATAAAATTATAAATACTAAAGAAATGATGACAATTTCACAACGGGGAAAGGATCATTTCTTATCATAATAAATATTTTGGTACAAATCTTAAAAAACGTAGAAAAGTTTAGTACCTTGGGGTACTTTTTTCTAATAAAACCATACCTGCTTCAGAACTTGTTTGATTATAGCTGCTAACAATGCTGTTTGGTATCACTGGAGTGGAGGACGTTGAAATTCTTGACTGAGGTGGATTGGGATGTAATGAATTTCCTAAAGCCATGCCCGACTGACTGAGCATCCCACAGTTCCCACTAGCCTGAATCTGATTTATTAAACCTGCAAGATGGTGGTTTGGGACTGGACTGTTACTGTGAACAAAGTTAGTGTTTGCATTGTGGCAGTGCACGGCTTCCCCTCTCAAAGGTATGTTCTGTGTCAGTGAATTCTGAAGAGCACTGGAGTTCATATTGGGATCTGTAAAATGCAGCTGGTTAGCAGAGCAAGGCAAAGCAGTATTTGAGCCCCCACAACCCGGGGTACTATTGCTACTCAAGTGAGAGCTTTGACAACTCATAGACTGTAGTAACTGAGACATTGAACTGATGGGAAAGGACCCCTGACCCTGCTTTCTTAGCAAGTCGGGTCCAGGTTTAGGAACTGCAGAACTATCCATTTGAGACTGTCTGAGCAAACTCAACACTGTGGTGGGTGGCTGTTTTCTTTTCCGCAACGAGTCTTTTTGCTGAGACATCAGCTTATCTCTTAGTGCTGCTCGACCACTTTGCCCTTCCCCTGTCGGGAGCAGCATGTTGGCAGTAGGAGGGAACATGGTGTTTAAAGTGCTATGTCCTTCAGTGTTGCCGCTGCCAGCAACAGCTCCAGAATTGCTACTGCTGCTACAGTTGTTACCAGCAAGTTTGTTTTGATTTGCTAGCTGTGCTTTGGCTGCTGCTGAGAGTAAACTACTTGCTGGAAAGGAGGCAGCATTGTGCTGGTTCAAGATCTGATTTAAAGGCATTCCCAGCAAACCAGGCTGACTCTTTACAGAACCACTTCCGGCAGATGCAGTAGGAAAAGCTGCACTGCTTGGGGTATTTAGTACATTACTCATTCCAGCAATTAATGGGTTAGGGATATCCTTGTACTGATGATGTCCATCGGACTTGGTAGAAGGGCTTGATGGCATTGATGGCCTTGGGGACCCTATCGTTGACCTTGGTGACCTGGGTGGAACCTTAATACCACTACAAGTGGCCTGGGGTCCTAGAGGTGGCATCATGAAATTTCCGTGATCTGATGATGTGGAAGATGAGCGTGATCTTTGGGGCGATGCCTCAATCCTTCCAATTCCAGTCCCCATCATGTGCACTGGGGATGTCACTGGAGAAGGGGACAGGGAGGTTGAAGCTGAATGTTGAACTCTTTGTATGTGACTCCCATGATTCATATGACCAGGTTTTACGGTTGGCAAAGGGAGATTACTTGGCAAAGGAACAACAGCAGGAGGCATGCTTACATTCATCACAGGTACCTGAGAGTGGACATTTGAATGGAAACTAGTTGGATTAATGATAACAGGGTTCTGATTCACCGGTTTACTAGGAATAGGGTCAAGAATGCCAAGTGGATCTTTCTCGGATGTTAATGGCTTTTTCTGAAGAGCACAAGAAGGTGGAGGAGGGGGAGGTGGGCCTTGGGGTGCTTTGTGGTGGAACATTGCTCGTGGTATTTCCATATTAGTTGAAAAATTACACATTGGTTTTTTCATTACTGGACTCTTTGTAGTCAAGGTTGGGGAAAGAGGTATATTAGTCCTTCCAGCCATTGCACAAGATGACTGTACAGGAGAACCATGTAGCATTACTGAAGGTGGAGAAAGAGGAGTCCTATTCAAATGAATAGGACTAGAATTGGGAGCTCCATGAAAACCAGGATTACTTCTTGTGAAAACATCTGGGCTTCCAAGTGGGTCAGTCCTTGGAGAGATTGAGCCATCTCCATATATCTGGGAACCTGACGATGCTGGGCTGGGCAAGCCTCCGTGGCTGCCACGGAATGGAGATTTCTGTCCGTGCTCACTGCTACCCAATCTCTGCCGGGGGTAGACAGGGTGGAGCTCTTGTTGCTGGCTTCCAGGCAATTCCTGTACATATAGCCTTCCCATGGCATTTGATGATCCAATCATTAACTTGAAAGGATTTTTACATTCAGGCATTACAGAATTTGTAATTCCTTCATGCGACTTGTTTCTTATGGATCTTGGAGTTGCTGCTCGTGAAGGTACTACTGGAGTTGCATCTGATGTGAAAGACAAACAAAAATCCTGTTAGTAGTCTCGATTCTTTTGTGTTGGCATGGGGGGAGGGAAGGAAAGGAGGAACTCAGGAAGGGAAGGCATCTGGAAACAGAAATTTGCAAATAGAAGCTGTGACTCTATGCAATTAAAAAAAAAAGTTCTGTACTCTACAGGAAACTTTGATGGAAAAAATACACATTATTCTCCCTCAGTTGACCAAAGGTTCTCAATAACTGCTCATTATGCTTGTTTACCTCTTATCCGTTGAGAAAGGATGGGGATCTGAATCAGTACATACTCACATTAGCTATTCTAATAATATTTATAAAATGAAAAATCAAGATTTACAGCCTATATGGAAATGGTGATGTTACTATCTTGTCGGATTTGAATTTTTTCAGAACAGGGTTACCACAGAAAATTATCATCTGTATGGCATATTTTCTTGTAATTTAAATGCATTGCTATTTTTTAAAATTCAAATTCAATTAGCCAACATATAGTAGTACATCAGTGGTTTTCAGTATAGTGTTCAATGATTTACTAGTCGTGTATTGCATTGCTATTTTTACCAGAAAATTTGTTACCCTATAAATATTTCTGTTACCTTACTGAAACTTCCTCAGGACAGCCATGGAAACTCTTCCTTATCTCAACATACTCACTGTGAGAGCAAAAGAGCCTTAACCTTAGTGAATTAAGTGAATGGGATTTTGCTCTTTTAAAATGGGAGTGATAACACTACTAAGTGCAGTGATACTGCAGTCATGCTTAGCTTCATCTAGTCTGTAACAGTATAACGTCGCAATTTCTTTGTACTTGATCAGACATTATTATAAAAACAGCCTTAGCCAACCAACTTAGGTAAAAGATTGTGAGTCTTTTATTAGGATAGAATTCCTATGCAAAATTTACTCAGAATGCTAAAATCTTCAGTACTGGGTTCCAATTGAGTATTCTTTTTACAGCAAGCATTGCTCCCTCCCTGGCTTTTTGGAATCCCTTCAGTTCTTTTGGAGATCAGACAGAATATAGGCAACAAAAGCAAGCTGGCTCATCATACAGAATTTTCATTCTATCATGTCAGAATTCTAGGTTTAAGTTTTTTAGCCTCTGAGGATGTTTAACAATTTATAAAGTTGTGCCTTCTAAAACAGAGATGGCAAATAAAATCAGCTTCATATACCAATTCCCATCAACTGGTGGTGGCTGCTTAGAGAGCTATGTTGAAAGGATGTGGCACCCTGGCTGGGCTCTGTGAGAAAGTGCCAATGAGTCTGTTACAGGCATGGGTGATGAAATTGGTTCCATTTATACTATACACTGGCCACCCCAATTCTGAGACTGGCAATATATTAGCTAGTATACTTGGGTTCACTTGCAATCAGAGGTATTTACTTAAATGGATAATCACACACTTAAGAAGATAAATATACTTCTCTTACCTGCTAGATAGTATACAGGTAAAATTATAACAATTTCTAAGACAGTGGTTCTCAACCTGAGGTATACAGAAGTCTAGGTAGTTTGCATTAAAGAAATAAGAGAATGAAATGAACATATATTTTTCTTGGAAAAGTTGGTTTCTGTTTCTGGTATGGTAGAGATTATTTGACAGAGTGGTTTCTGCACGTAATTTATGAAAAGTTGAGAATCACTGATACAAGAGAATTACAGAATACAAACCCAATTGAACTTATTTTCTTGTTAAAGACAGAATTTTAAAGTTTATAGTTAAAGAAATAATATATGGAAAATATTTGGGGCATTGCACCTAGCATCTAGCGAGAGTACAGTTGTCTGTATTAACATCACTAGCATTATTATGTGATGAACTGTGTCCTTATTAGTAACAAAACCACTGAGTTGTGTCTTTTTTTGGTTATTTATATAATTATGTATAGTTCAATGCTTAAAAATACAGATACTGGCATTCTTATATTCAACAGAATTTAGAAAACAGCTGTGGTTTAGCAAGGATTTCTTCCATACCTGGGGAAAAATAGTTACCATCTTTAAAATGACAGGAATACTGAATAAACAAACAAAAATCATGCCGATGAAAGTATTACAAGAGTTGGCAAATGGAAATGCTGGGCACTCATCAAGTGCTTTCATGTATACTCAAGTAGACCTTTCGAAAGAATAGACAGAAACGAAATATATCCTCACGCACGTAAAATAAAGAGGGGTGAAAACTACTACCTGAGTCCCTTAACTTTTATTTAAAATCCCAATCCTATAATACAGTTTAATATTAGGAAATTAAAATAAATGCTATTTATTTTGTAGCTAGTAAAAGGGTAGCAATTAATCCAATAAAGCATATCATTTAAAAAGGGGATGGAGATATACCTCTTACACCTATACTGGTTAAAGATTTACCTTTAATTTCAAAAATGAAATTTGTATGTATAGAGTATGACAAAGGACCTAGATCAAGATTCTGCTAAGGTCATTAAAAAAGTGACAAGGCAGACTTTGCAGGAAGAAGTAGAATTGATATAATGTGATATGAGAACAGCAGCAGATACATGCAAAGTAATATGCAAAATGAAAACGTAGCTATATCAAGGTGGCAAGATAATGGTAAATTTCAAATAATTTATTACTATTAACTATGACTTTGAATTAAAAAAAAATGTAGCTCATTAAAAGAAAAAGAAAAATTCCCTAAAATTTTTTTCTTACATACCTTAGTGGAGCAATTTTTTCTGATCATTCCTGTTAAGTTCAAAGGTTAAAGGGTTATTGAAGAGGAGCTCTCTGCTAATGACTGCCAAATTTTTCTCTTCCTGCTAGCTTCACATGAGTTTTAAGTGTGACTCTTTAATTATCTGTATGATGTCACAACTGCTCCTCTTTGTAGCTAAAGCTGTTAGTAATTTGGCCCCAACCCCCCAATGCAAATTTAATCTTTCATTCAAGTCAGATTTGTTTCCACATCATCTCTTAATTATGCTATACTCATATTGAATAAGAATTTTCTTATTTCCCTCATATGTCCAAATCTTACCATTTTCCAGGGCTGGTTCAAATCCGAGGTTTTTCATAAAGCCTTCTCTGATCACTACAAGTTATATTCATTGTTCCTATTTTTCAGAACTCTGCAGAACAGTATCACTTATTCTTCATAAACAAATGCTTTGGTGCTCAGCCATACTTTATCTTGAATTATTACTCAACTATTAAGTTGATTGTAATATTTTGGAGGGAGTTCACATCCTAGCTCACACAAAAGGAAGTTCCTGAGTCTCAAAGTATAGTTCCACAAATTACATATTAGTTATAAAGGGAAAAGTTACCTTAACAATGGAGAAATTGGATATACATAACTTTAACCAAGCACTCAAGCTTAATGTCATCAATATGGGATAAGTTGCCATTGTGTACCTCCTAATGACATAACGTCACCTATGCAGTATTCTACCAAACCGTGTTTAACCTGAGTATAAATAAATATGAAGAAAAAAACCAGGCAAATCCAAATTGAGGAGTCTCTGTAAAACTGAACCGGACTCTTTAAAAATAGCTTTTAAAAGACTGGGAAATTGGTGTAGATTAAAGAAGTGTAACAGTTTAGTGCAGTTGTACGATGTTTGATTGTGTCCTGGGTTTAAAAAAAATTGAAGAAACTATTAGGACCACTGGAATGTATTAGGACAACTGGAATAATTGGAAATTATCAGGACAACTATTTTCTAATTATATACACTGCATATTAGATAGTAAGTGCTAAATTTTTTGAATGTGATAATTAGATTGTGGTTTATATAGGCAAACATCCCTGTGTGTTGAAATATTTAGAGATGAATTGTCATAATATTTGCAACTTTTGCCACAAAATGTTAATTGTTAAATCTAAGTGTAGGGTACTTGGGTGCTCAATGAACTATTTATGTAATTTTTCTGCAGCTTTGACAATTTTAAAGAATAAAATTGTGTGTGTGTGTGTGTGTGTGTGTGTGTTGTGGAGGTATGCAAAGTTCCTGGTAAGGTGATTTCTCTTAGTAGGTGTTCAAGAAATAGCTATTAAGTGACTGAAAGAATAACACTGGGGGCACCTGCATGGCTCAGTTGGTTAAGCATCTGCCTTCAGCTCAGGTCATGATCCCAAGACCCTGGGAATGAGCCCTACTCTCTGCTCGGCAGGGAGTCTGCTTCTCCCTCTGTCCCTACTCCCCTATGCTTTCTCTCTCTCTCTCAAATAAATAAATAAATAAAATCTTAAAAAAAAAAAAAAAGAAAGAATAACGCTGCTAGCTCTGGACAATATTGCTGGTTCTGTTTGAGGACTGGATACTGTAACACATCCAAACCAGCTCTAGGAGAAAGGTTACGTTTGTTTCCTAAAAACCAATGGCACTTTCTCATTTGTTAGCTCACCTCTGTGTACTTGCATAGCATTTGTATGTGTTACTTGGTGTTTATTCTGCTCAGTTAACTCAATGATTTAAATAGGAAATTTGGGGAGACAACTTCATAGAGATTTTTCAGACTAATTTGCTATTTGTAAAAAAATGATAAAACACATATAACTCTAAAAGCACTCTTCATGTTTAAAAAGGGGACTCAGAAAACGTTTGGCAAAGTGATTTCCAGTGACTCCTCTAGGAGAGAAGTTGGGGAGGAAAATTCTAAACCTTTCACCACATTACATACTTGTTCCTCCCCCGGGACTGGTGAGCACCAGAGAAGGATGTGGGGCTTCCATGCTTTTATGAAGTGTGGCCACTGCAATGATTTTTCTTTTATGTATGCATAGCTTTGTGACATCTTCATCTGCTTTAACATCTTCTGCAGTTCTCTGTTTCACAGCAGCTCCAGGATCAAAATTAAACACCTGGGAGAAAAAATTCTCTGTTTAGAATATGTCTGTAAAAACATTAAATTAAAAAAAAATCCCCTTGTTAAAAGAAATGTTTTGCATAGATTAAGCCATAAATTTGAATAAAACTGTCTCAAGTTTCTAAATTTAAGAAAACAACTTTATATATAGTATAATAAATACTTCTGCTGAACTCTTGGTTTTTTGTGACAAAGTAAACAACGAAAATAAGACAACCAAGATAACTATATGGAAAGGCATAATATCCGATGACGTTTCCAATTTTAGATACTTCCTGATGTTATAACAGTACAAAAACAGATGAAGCACAGTTAAAACCCCCTAAGAGCTGATATTTCTACATGCTAACTTTTTCTTTGGCTTTATTTTATTACTATATTAGCATTACTTTTTCATGGATTTAAAAAGTCTATTACTCTATCTTTAAAAAATCTTATTACTTATTGTGTATATACTTATAGGCTGTTTCAAATGCTTTTTGCTGGGTGAATGAGGTGACACAAATAAAAGGAAAAAACTGTTTATTAAACTTTAGTTCTAAGATTAGCACATAATAGATATTCAGAGAACAATGACCTGTTTCTATTCTATTCTAAAATATTTTATTATTTAAAATAGCTGTATTTTTACCTTGCAAAGGACTAAAACAGTTACTCTTGACTCAGAGGGTTCAGCTTTGTGATTTTAGAAATATTTGTGGCAGATTTATCAACACCAGTGCAAAAAAATCATATTGGAGATTGAACAGTTATAGTAGGGGAAAAATGTACTATTAAACAGTGAGCATGGGTATAGCTCAAACAAAAAGGTGCTAAAAAGATTCTGATGACATATTTAATATGAATATAGGTTTGTAACCTTTGAAAATGACTGGGACTTGAACTATTCCTACAATTTTAAGCACTCCAGAATGCATGCAAAAGATGTCTAATTAGATAAAGACTTTAAAATGCATATATGGTTGGAGAAGTAATATAAAAATGAAATGCCAAATGAGAAAAGCAAATATATGAAACACCTAAAAAAATACAAAACTGCCAATAGATCTATTGTGAAATGGTTACCTTGGGAAGAATAAGAGGACATTCCAAGCCACACTTGCATGTTCCGTCAGTAAGCAGGTATGTTTTAACCTGCTCCAAGCAAGATAACAAAGACCCACTGGGACTGTAAAAATAGTTTAAAAAAACATCAGGAAATAATTCTGACTGCACATATTATACGAAAAAAGGCATAATTTATAGTCTTACTGTCCTTCACAAGATAACATTTTCCTACTAAGGAAAAACATTTGCTTTGTCAATATTATGTTATCTACTAAATTATAGCCTTTAACACTATCACTCTTTCTTTTAACCAAACTACTTCTCAGAAAAATGGAGATTTTCATAGAAAATTAAATATAAGTATTTTGAAAACCAAGAGCGGACTAAGGATGGGAAAATGCTATTCTTAAGAAAGTACAGAAGCAGGCAAGAAAAGACCAAGAAAACTACATGAAAGTAATCGTTATTCTAAACTAGAAGATCTACCTTTAAAGCTGTTTGAAGAAAGACAAATTTAGGAACATGGAAGTCAAACCAGAAAGTTTACAAAAGTTGGAGGTAACAAGTTCTTCCCTTCAGTCTTGGAGTCTAGAACCAAACTGCCCCAATGTAAAAACAGATTTCTCTTTCCCAATGCATGTGTTTCTTTGAAGATAGACAAGTGTGGCCCAACTCAAATTGTACTTAAGAACCAAACCATACTGGCAAGGAAAGAGGAGCCATGCAGAACTGACGAAGGATGGGGAGCGCCTTAAGAAAATAGGGTTTTACAGGCAGAAAGGTGCCTTGCAGGTCTTCTGGTTGGTAATTGGAGTGGTGTTCTCAATGTTACTACTCTGTGGTTCAAAACGTCAGTATGATACATGAATACTGATCAAGTTTAAGTCTACAGATTAGGTACTAATTCAGATGACAGGTTAAGTCTTTGATTTTTATTTACAATGAGAGTTAGTTTAAAATGGGCTATCTGCACCTTAGGACTTTTACTATTAATACATTGATTTTACAACTTAAATGCATATTATGCTTTGAAAATTGTTATATATTTTTCATTCAAGAATATCTTTTATTTATGACTATTTACTAAAACCTTCACCTTAGCCTTCTGATTAAATTTATCCAGAAACAATACTCTCCATTTTGTATACAAAGCATTACTCTACTGGGGACAGACTGCCTGTAAAAAAACATAGGTAATCATTTTAGATCTATAAATAAACTGGCTTTGAAAGGCAATTCATATTTATGGACAATCATATAAGGGACTTATGAATGTAGAAAATCTCAATTAAAATCCTCAACATTGTTGACTCATTCATTTGTTTAGACTAACAATTTTTTTCAGATGATATGTAAAAAATAATTCCCATATTACAGACTTGCATTTCACCCCAGTGGTAGGGGCAACCAGACGATTTTAAAGGTCTGATAATTTTGATAAAACATGATTACCAATCAGTTGTCATAAGAAGAATTCATGAATTTTGTGAAAAGAAACTGCCTAGCATTTTATAGTTAAAGAAAGCATATGGACTGAATCCTAGAGTAATTTAACTGTAAAATTAAACCTGAAGACAAAAATCCCTGAATTCTATTAGAGTACTCTACTCTAGACACTTTAAAAACATTTCCTCTCAATCAGTCAGTTGAGTTCTTTCCTTCAGTTGTAGCTCTTTAATTAACGTTTGGGAGTAATAATTAATGTAAAAAATAGTTACAAGTCTTATGGCACAGATAAAGCTCAAAAGATTGGAAGCAGGTGGGAAATTTAATGTGCAGCCTCAATGCCACCCTGAGGCAGGAGCAGCTGGAGACTAACCTAAAAATTACAAGCAAACTGCACAGTGAGAAGGGAGCTACAGAAGGAGGGCTAGCCTTTTATATATGTTTAAGTAGTAATTTAACCGGTTATATATACAAACAAATAAAAACCATGCTGACTTAATTTATTTGATGGTACTTAACCTTACCCAGCAAAGTTTGTTTCCAAAATAATTCTTAGTGTATAGATCTGGATTTGGAGAACTCACAGTAATAGATAATGAAGTCTACTTACACTTGGAAAATCATGAGTGAACAAGATGACAGATTCTTAGACTTAACTTGGTTTAACTTAGGTCTCAACAATCTGAAAAGCTGATATAACTTTCTTGTGGATGAAGATGAAGTAAAAAAAATTAAATTATTAAGATTTTAGAGTCATTGTCTCTAAGCTGAATATATATTTGCTCCTTACAGGCTAGGATAACCATAAATATAAACAGTAACACCAATATCTTGCTATATTATAACAAAGTATTTTTAGCAGTTTTTTAACACCAGCATTGGCAATGGGAACACTTTGAAAAAGTTATGTGTCCTCGTCCATCTTATCTACTGTGGGATAAGCTCCACATTCCCTACTTTCTTTTCCCTTCACTCCAATTAATATAGAGCACATCTTTATTATTACAGAAATAAAATACTTATGTGCAAAACAATTTCAATAGGTAATTGAGCTTACTTCAAGAAACAACTTACACAAAGCAAACAAACCTGAGATAGAATCTGAACTGACTTTTGAGTTGTTAAGGTATGAAATACATTGTATTTATATAATAGAAAATATCTCATTTATATATATACATCTTTGTACAAATAGAGAATTCCACTGAGGCTGGGATACAAATAACCACACTGAAAGAAACAGCATTAATGTAATAATACAATGTGGTATCTTTTAAAAAGTCCTAAGTCTGCTTCTGATAGTTTTGTTTTTTTTTTTTACTACATTACAGGGAAAGATTTATGTTATCATAACCTTTCATATACTTCCTGATAAACTACAAAATAGGTAACTTAGGTGCCATTTGTTTAATAATAAGACTAAAACTTGGTTAAGGGTTCAAGATGATAGTGTAGGAAATTTCTGAGCTCAACTCCTCCCATGGACATAATAAATCTACAACTACATATGGAATATTGCCCCCTTAAAGACCTAGAAACTAGATGATCAGAGGGCCTCCACAACAAGGGGCAGCACTGAGATGGGTGGAATAGGCAGAGATACAGTCTCAATAAGGAAAAAAAACCACACCCCAGGCATGAAGTCCCACAGTCAGGAAGGATCTCAAAGGTATGGAACTCTTCTGTAAAAAACAAGAGATTTAAATTCCACATCAGGCAACCCAACCCTTAGATTTTGCACAGGAGGAACAAGCCCCCAAAATAGCTGGCTTTGAAAACCAATAGAGAATATGTCCAGAAAAACTACATAATTATGGGGGGGGGGAGTGCTCTCAAACGGCTCATGCATAGGCTCACTTGACCCAGAAACCAGAGCAAAAACACTAGATTGAAAAGTGCATAGGCCACAGGGAAGGATACCCACTTAACCAATCTGGGGGAGCTTGCTGGAGAAGCAGGAGGCAGCAGGGCCTCTCCCCAAGGACTAAGACACTGGTGACAGTCATTCTGCTACCTCATTCTGCCATGCTGATCTGGGCACTGGTGGGCATCATTTTGGAATCCTCCTACTAGACCACTAACACAAAGGGGTGTGCCTTGCTGAGAGCTCTACACAACCTTGCACCTCCGCCAGGCCTTGAAGCTAACAGGACACTAATCTTGCCCACCAGCATGCCTGTAGCAGTTACCTTCCTGCCACACAGCCAGCTAGCAGTACACCCACAATAACTGTGGCCCCACCACAATAGGAGGGTACACAATGCCCACACAAGGGATACCCCTGTAGCAGCTGACTCTGGTGGTGAAGGAGGATTGCATTTCTGGGCCCCATAGGACATCTCTTATATAAGACCACTCCTTCAAGACCAGGAAAAGTAGCTGAACTGCCTAACACATAGAAACAAACACAGAGAGGTAGGCAAAGTGAGGAAGCAGAGGACTATGTTCAAAAGAACAAGACAAAACCTCAAAAAAAGAACAAACAAAGAGATAAACAATCTTTCTGATACACAGGTCAAAGTTATGGTCATAAACATGTTTACTGAACCCGAGAGAAAAATGAACGAACAACACAGAATTTCAACAAAGAGAGAGAAAATAAAAGTACCAATCAGAGCTGAAGAATACCATAACAGAATTGAAAAATACACTAGAGGGAATAAACAGCAGATTAGATGACACAGAAAAATGGATCAGCAATCTGGAAGATAGGGTAATGGAAAAAGCCTAAACTGAATGACAAAAGAGAAAAAAATTATTTAAAGAAATGAGGACAGTTTAAGAAATCCCTGAAACAACATCAAGCATACTAACATTCACATTATATTTAGGGGTCACATATGTAGAAGAAAGAGAGAAAGCATTGGAAAACTTATTTGAAAAAAGAATAGTTGAAAATATCCCTGACCTGGGGAAGGAAAGAGATATCTAGGTTCAGGAAGCACAGAGAGTCCGAAACAAGATGAACCTACAGATCTATACACCAAAACACATTATAATTAAATGTTAAAAATTAAAGATAAAGAGAGAATCCCTAAAAAAAAAAAAAGCCAGAGAAAAGCAATTAGTTACATATAAGGGAATTCCCATAAGACTATCAGTTGATTTTTCAGCAGAACTTTGCAGGCCAGAAGACAGTGGCATGATAAATTCAAAGTGCTGAAAGGAAAAAGCTTACAACCAAGGGTACTTTACCTGGCAAAGCTATCAATCATTTGAAGGGGAACTGACGGGGAGATAAAGAGATTCCCAGACAAGCAAAAGATAAAGGAGTTTAAAACAACTAAATTGACTTTACAAGAAATATTAAAGGGACTGCTTTAAGTGGAAAAGAAAAGGCCATGACTAGAAATAAGAAAATATATGAAAGAAAAAAAATCTCACTGGTAAAGGCAAATATAGAGGAAAGGTAGTGGATCAACCACTTACATGCTAGTATGAAGGTTAAAAGACAAAAGTAGTAAAATCAATGATACCTGCAATAATTAATTGAAGGATACACAAAATAAAAAGATGTAAAACATAATGTCAAAAACATAAAACGTGGGCAGAGGGAGAGCAAAAAGTAGTGCTTTTAAAATGCTTTCAAACTTAGGTGACCACCAACTTAAAATAGATTGCTATATGTATAGGTTGTTATATATGAACCTCATGGTAACCAAAAGCCAAAAACCTGAGATAGATACACAAATAAAGGAAAAGGAATCCAAACATAAAACTAAAGTACATCATCAAATCACAAAGGAAGGGAGCAAGAGACGAAAGGAACAGAGAAGAACTACAAAAACAACCAGAAAGCAACAAAATGGCAATAAGTACACACCAATAATTACTTTAAGTATAAATGGACTAAATGTTCCAATTAAAAGACACAGGGTGGCTGAAAGGATTAAAAAACAAAACAAAAACCAGAAATAAGACCCATCTGTATGCTGCCTATAAAAGACCCACTTCAGCTCTAAAGACACACAGACTGAAACTGAAGAGATGAAAAAAGATATTCTATGCAAACAGAAACAAAAACAAAGCTGGGGCAGAGATACTTATACCAAACAAAATAGACTGTATAACAAAGGCTGTAACAAGAGATAAAAAAGGAAATTACAAAATGGCAAAGGGATCAATTCAACAAGAAGATATAACATTTGAAAATATTTATGTACCCAACACAGTAGTACCTAAATACATAAAGCAAATACTTAGAGACACAAAGGGAAAAACTGAGAGCAATACTATAATGGTAGGGGACTTTAACACCCACTTACATCAATGGATAGATCATCCAGACAGAAAATCAGTAAGGAAACGTTGGCCTTAAATGACCCACTAGACCAGATGGACTTATTAGATATATACAGAACATTCCATCTCAAGTGCACATGGAGCATGATGTCAGGGTGCAGAATGAGTCTCAATAAATTTAAGGGATTGAAATCATATCAAGCATCTTCCAAACACAACAGTATAAAATAAATGTAAAATCAATTACAAGAAGACAAATTGAAAAAACACAAACACGTGGAGACTAAGCATCATGCTACTGAACAACCAATGGTGAAGGAAGAAATAAAAAAGAAATCAAAAATATTTTGAGACAAATAAACACAACATTCTAAAATCTATGGGATGCAGAAAAGCAATGTTAAGAGGGACGTTTATAGTGATACAGGCCTGCTTCAAGAAACAAGAAAAATCTCAAATAAATAACTTAATCCTACACCTAAAGGAACTAGAAAAAGAACAAGTAAAACCCAAAGTTAGTAGAAAAAGGAAAGAAACATTAGAGCAGAAATAAATGAAATACAGACTGAAAATTAAAAAAGAAAAAAAGAAAAGATCAATGAAACTAAGACCTGGTTCTTTGAAAGATAAACAAAATTGATAAACATTTATCTAGACTCATCAAGAAAAAAAGAGAGAGGACCCACATGAACAAAATAACAAATGAAAAAGGAGAAAAGACCCTGAATAGCCTAATCAATCTTGTGAAAGAAGAACAAAGCTGGAGCTAATCACAATCCCCATTTCAAACTATACTACAAAACTATTGTAATCAAAACAATATGGTACTACCACTAGCACAAAAACAGACACACAGGTCAGTGGAACAGAATAGAGAGCCCAGAAATAAACCTATGGTTATATGATCAATTAATCTACAACAAAGGAGTCAAGAGGGTACAATGGGGGAAAAGACAATCCCTTCAATAAGTGTTGCTAGGAAAACTGGACAGCTACATGCAAAACAGTGAAACTGGACTACTTTTTGGAACCATATAGAAAAATAAGCTCAAAATCAAAGACTTGAATGTAAGACCTGAAACCATAAAACTCTTAAAAGAAAACATAAGCAGTAAGCTCTTTGACATCAGTCTTAGAAATATTTTTTTTTGGATCTATCACCTTAGACAAGGACAGCAAAAATAAAAATAAACAAATGGGACTATATTGAACTAAAAAGCTTTTTATACACTGAANGGAAATATTTTTTTGGATCTATCACCATAGACAAGGACAGCAAAAATAAAAATAAACAAATGGGACTATATTGAACTAAAAAGCTTTTTATACACTGAAGTAAACCATCAACAAACAAAAAGGCAACTTACTGAATAAGAGAAGATATTCACCAAAGGTATATCCAATAAGGGGTTAACATCCAAATCATATAAAGAACTCATACAACTTAATATCAAAAAACCAAATAATCAGATTAAAAAACATATAGATGACCTGAATGGGCATTTTTCCAAAGAAGACATAGAGATGGCCAACGGGCACATGAAAAAATGTTCAACATCACTAATCATCAGGGTAATGCAAACCAAAGCCACAGTGAGATATCCCTTCACAGATGTCAAAATGGCTATCATTAAAAAGGTAAGAAATAACAAGTATTGGTCAGGATGTGGAGAAAAAGGAACCCTGTGCACTGTTGGTATGAATGTAAATTGGAGCAGCAAGTTTGGAAAACAGTATGGAGCTTCCTCAAAAAAATTAAAAATGGAAATATCATATGATCCAGTAATTCCAATTCTAGGTATTTAACCAAAGAAGATGAAAACAATAATTCTAAAAGACATTTGTACTTCTATGTTCATCACAGCATTATTTGCAATAGTCAAGATATGGAAGCACACTAGATGTTCATAGATAGATGAATGCACAAAGGAAATGTGGTACACACACACACAGACACACACACAAACACACTGGAATATTCTTCAGTTATAAAAAAGGATGAGATCTTGCCATGTGTGACAACAGGGATGAATGTAGAGGGCAGTATGCTAAGCGAAATATGTCAGAGAAAGACAAATACTGTATGACCTGACTTATATATGGAATCTAAGGAACAAAACAAATGAATAAACAATAAACAGAAACAGACTCACAGATATAGAAAACAAACTGGTGGTTGATAGAGGAATGGGTGGTGGGATGGACAAAATACACGAAAGTGATTAAGAGGTACAATCTTCCAGTTATAAAATAAATAAGACACAGCAATGTAATGGACAGCACAGGGAATAGTCAGTAATTATGTAATAATTTGTATGATGATAGATGGTAACTAGACTTTTTGAGGTGACCATTTCATAATGTATACAAATATTGAATCACTAGGTTGTACTAATAAAACTAATACAATATTATATGTCAGTTAAGAAAACCCCTGAAACTTGTCAACAGTTCAGTTATTCCATTCAACTGTTGGCCACAGTATATATGTCCCCAAAATTAAAAAGAGCAGGCATTTGCATTTTATTTGTATGATTTTTACTTGTGAGATGAAGAGCCATCTCCATTATGACTTTTTCTTTTTTTTTACTATTATATGCAATGACATTGCTTAAAAATTGCACAGAAAAAAATAGGGAAATTATTTTTAATTACTATTAGGAATTAAGAAGACTCATNGCATTTTATTTGTATGATTTTTACTTGTGAGATGAAGAGCCATCTCCATTATGACTTTTTCTTTTTTTTTTTACTATTATATGCAATGATATTGCTTAAAAATTGCACAGAAAAAAATAGGGAAATTATTTTTAATTACTATTAGGAATTAAGAAGACTCATAACTGAAACTGTCTCTAGATAAAAACACTCAACCTTACATCAGAAAAGCCGACTGAAACACTAGAAGGATAGGATAATATTGTCAAGAGATATCGGGTCAATTTCCAGTATTTTACATTTTCCTGTGAATCTGGTAATGATGCTTATATGTTTCTTTTAGAAATCTTCATATTTTTCTTTATCCTTGTACAGAGATAAGCAGAATGACACCTTATATAAACACAAGTAAGGCATAAAAATTCTCTCTTGTAACCTAAGGCAATTTACATTGCAAAACAGTACAGAATAAAACACTCGAATATTTTGAGGAGGGAGGTAATTTATTCAAATTTATGTGAGGTGCTGTCAGTGATGGTATGTTGCTCCCTCAAAGGAACAGACTCTACCTCCTTAATTTTGGGATTGCACACTTAGAGGTGACACAGGTATTAAGGCAGCTCACCTGACATAAAGCACTCCATTTTGATCCACACGACGTTGCCAACCCACAGGAACCTGTATAGCTGGAAGACCTCCATCTTTGTCCCCTCCGTCACAGTCCTTGCCTCCATTCATTTTCTGTGTCTGCTTGGGACGCTCCAAAGATATCAGCAATAAGATGATATCCTTATATTACAGGGCATGATGGCCTTCAAAAATGGCCAATGCAGCACAGTTTTTCCCAGACTGTACAAAATGCATTGGGAAGCTTCGGCTCAGTTTGGAACCAAGTCCTTGAAATCTGCCATTGTGGAAAAAATCAGTTTCCCATTATAATCTACATTAAATAACAATATTTAATTCCTAAGGATGGTCTACATGGGTAAAAATGAGTGCTTCTGACTAAGGAAAATCATATTCACCAATGCTGGTACCTGCCTGAATTGGGGGAGGGGAGGAGTGTAAAGTTTTTAGTTCAACATTTTATCTTGAACCTTGATGTCAGACTAAAATAACCTCTATTGTCTAGAGACCGGTCTCATTTTTACAGTGTGAGTCGGTTAATATTTCCAGGTACTACCCGCCTTTAGAGGCCACATTCTTTAAACTTTCTCTTCATCTTCCAATCTGAATCCAAGATGTTGCAGGTTGGTTCATCTGATGTTTTCATGTCTTCAAAATTCCAATAATGTAGCCTGAAACATATGTAAATGTGTAAACCTTATATTTAATATTGAAAAACTGAGAAGCTGCACACTTTTAAAAATAGAATAAACTGCTAAGTGCACCAAACTGCTTTGATGTTCTCTGCCATCAAAATCACATGTCAAATTTGTCTTGTTTTCTTCTTCCAACTTGATCCACTTACTCTAATTAACCAATTTGCTTCTCTTCACCACATGTGACTTTCTAATTATTAGAGATAGATGCATAATAGTGGCATTTCACACACACACACAACCTCTTTCTTACAATAAAAATGCATCTATCACCTCTTATGTTCTGACAATTGGAAAGTTTTATACTAATCCAATTACATTTTGTGACTTTAATTGNTTCTTACAATAAAAATGTATCTATCACCTCTTATGTTCTGACAATTGGAAAGTTTTATACTAATCCAATTACATTTTGTGACTTTAATTGTATATACCCTTATGATTTACTTTTCTTTTCTAATCATCATATTGGCCTAAAACACATATTGGTGTTTTTTTAAAGAAAAAATTAAAAGAAAATATACAGTACATTTTCAAGTACAAAAGATTTCCTCCCACTGTTCTTGAATATAAGAGTGGGAGTTGCTTTATAGTTAAGATTTACAAATTCCTGTCTATTATGGGGTACTCTCTTAATTCCTTTATTAAGTCACAAGGTGTTGCTTGGGCAAAATATACTGGCTTGAGACAATGGCAATCAGTGCTATTGTGGAAAGCTTGAAAGAGGTCATCTTAATGGAATTGTTAAGTAAAAAAAGATGGCAAGTAAAATTTTAAAAACATTTAGTACTTAATTCTAACAGAGAATGTGATATAACAGTTGTTAGCATTATTTCTGGTGGTATACAAGCCTTTCCATAATCAATTTAATATGTAGTATGTAATTACATCGTGGAACTCATGAAACTATACTGAAGGATGAATGAACAAAATCATTCTAGTGTTATATGAGTGGGACATGTGGCTTGAACTAAAAATGTCCAGTGACAGCATCATCCACAGATTCAAAAAAAGCTGTATTCAAACAATTTAACTAAAGGTGAAGATGATATGCTCTGGAAAACTGTGTTAAAGGACTTAAGATTCATATAAACATATTAAATTGTTCCAAAAAGTTTAAATGAAAGATTTGTATTTTAGATGTTCAAAATATGTATGCATGACTTAACAAATTAAACAGTGTAAATAGACACATAATTATTTTATCTACATTCCTAAAATCCTACAATTTAAGTTAGCCCCAAACACTTTTGGGGCTGTCTTTATTGAGAAGACAGGAGAATGCCTTATACTAAAAGGCATCATGTATTCAGGCATACGCTCTATTTGCAGCCTGGGCTCTGAGACGTATCAAAGCATATACTCATTTAGCTGAAAGTCACAAACCATGTGCATCGGTGTTGTAAACATCAACAAGCAATGGGAAAAGTAGCAAAAATTCATTGGGAAAAATGTGGGGTATAAAGAAAAGTACCCAGTTTGTATCATTCCCAATGGTGTCTCAAGCTGCTAACTTAACATTGCTGGGGGTCACTCCATCGCATGTATGCTTCTCACAGAAATGACCCACTTGTCTCCCATTCACTGCACCTTTAACCATGACCCTTGGTGATCATGTATGTGTTTCTTTGCATTTCATTTGACAGTCAGCGGTTACTAGGTACAGGGTGCTATGCTGTGGCTGGAGTACGAAGATGGGGGGCACCTCTTTATCCATAGCCCAGGGTAATGTTTGCCACTAAAGAGCTGTTCAGTGTGGAAGAATATAAAGAAAGGAGGGAGGAAGGATGAGAAAGGATGGAGAAAGCAAAGAAGGGTCAGTCCTGCCTTAGTGGAGTTCCCAGTACTAGTGGAAGTTGGGAAACAGACATGAATTTTGTGCTACCCTGGACTCCCAGTTTTGTAATAGTAATAGACCCTGATTATTGAACCTGTTTTTTGACAGTCCTTTTTCATGCTTATTTTATTGCCTTGCTTTTCCCTATAAAAAATTTTTAAAAGTCTGTGGTCATTAGATTGGACCGGCTCTCATTCTCCCTACTTTTGAGCTTTTTGATCATTTGATGCCTGTTTTCTTTTTTCTTTCTTTTTTCCTTCCCTTCCCCTTCCTTCCTTCCTTCCTTCCTTCCTTCCTTCCTTCCTTCCTTCCTTCCTTCCTTCCTTCCTCTTCCTCTCTTCCTTTCTTCCTTCCTCTCCTTTCTCTCTCTCTCTCTCTTTCTCTATCTCTTTCTTTCTTTCATTTGCCTGCCTCTTGCATGTGACTCCAACTTCCATGAGACAGGCTGGCTCACTCCATTAAGTAATTTGTGTATCTGCCAGATAATAACATTGGATTGATTCCTGCCAAATGTCTCTCTCATATTTCAGTAATGAAAAAAATATCTGATGGCTGGGTTTTGCTTAGACCAGCAGTTCTCAAAGCATGGTCCTAGGACAAACATCATTATTGTCAGTAATGCCCAAGAACTTGTCAGAAATACAAATGCACAGGCCTGGCCCCAGACTTAATGAATTAGAAACTCTGGGGGCCACTCTGTTCTTTAAGAAGCCTCCGGGTGATTCTGATGCATGCTCAAGTTTGAGACCCACTGGCTTAGACTAATGCCCTTGTCTCCTTCCCATATCTACATGGCCATTTTATATCTCCACACGATGCAGGCAGCCAGCCCTCTACTCCCTTTTGGCCCTGGGAGGGTCATCGTTTTTTTGCTGATACTTCAGTTTTCTAGAAGCAGTTCAGTTGCAAGGGCCTTAGGGACTCCTCACAGAGCAGAGGTCCAGTAACCACACAGTTATTGTTTATTTATCTGTAAGTGGCCCTGATTTTCTCAACATTCATTTTGTGAATTTGGAAAATTCAGAGATGTTTGACGGTGAAAATTAAAATTGAAATAAAATGTGAAATAAAATCTCACTCTTGAATAACCACTGCAAACCTGAATGTACTTTCTTTCAATCACTGTTTTTAGAAAGTTTTAAAAGCACATTTTAAAAAAGAATTTATAATAACAATAAACCACCACTCCAAATTCACAATGTAAGCATTTTGTCAGTTTTGCTTATTTTTAAAAATAAAGCACTATTACAGATACAGTTAAATACTATTTCCCTCCTCCACCCCATCTTTTTTAGTCCTATTTCCTCCTCTTCTACCTTAAAGGCAAGCACCATCATGATTCTGGTCCTCATTCTTCCAGGCTATGCATTTATAGGTTTATTCCCTATGTGTATATGTAAACAATATTTGGTATTTTTATATGTGTTTAAAATTTTTATATAAACACAATTACACATATATATCATTCTGCAACTTGCTTTTTAAAATTCAACACATTGAGAGCTATCTCAGTTGAGATACATAAATCTATCTCTCTTGCAGATATATAGATCCAATTTGTTAGTTTTTAACATCTGAATGGTATCGTATAGTATGAGTATAGAACTATTCACCTATTGGTATATTTATCATATTAATGTTAGGTTGTACGGGCTGCACATTCTCAACTTTTCACATATTGCCAAACTGCTCTCCAAAGTTGCACTGATTCCAAGTTTTTTCCATGTTATAAACGCATCTTTTTCCTTTAAATACTGAATCATTACCACTTTATACTTTATTTTCACCCTAAGCATTTTACTATGGCATTAAATATTTTTCCAAAATATGACTTCTAATTGCTGGATAGAATTTTTGGGGATACATCTATATCTATATCTATAATTTATTTAATTCCCTTTTGTGAACATAGATTTTCTCCTGAATTTTTGCAACTACAAATAAATCTGAGACAAATATATCTGTACATAAATCAATAGCCATTTTGTTAATTTACTGAGAATTATTTGTTAAAACAGAATTGCATAATTTTTTAAAAAATATTTTATTTATTTATTTGACAGAGAGAGACAGTGAGAGAGGGAACACAAACAAAGGGAGTGGGAAGGGAGAAGTAGGCTTCCAGCCAAGCAGGGAGCCTGATGTGGGGCTCGATCCCAGGACCCTGGGATCATGACCTGAGCCGAAGGTAGACCCTTAACAGCTGAGCCACCCAGGTGCCCCAAAACAGAATTGCATAATTTTAAGAGCCTTGATAAATTTCTTAAAGTGACAAAAGTGTAGTTTTGGGAAAGCACTTTAGGCCATGGTTCAAACTTTTGAAACCCATGTATGTC
Source organism: Ailuropoda melanoleuca (assembly GCF_002007445.2). Lineage (NCBI taxonomy): Eukaryota > Metazoa > Chordata > Mammalia > Carnivora > Ursidae > Ailuropoda > Ailuropoda melanoleuca. The sequence continues at coordinate 120,055,509 of NC_048219.1, read as the reverse complement.
CTCTTCTATTAAATATGAAAATCTTCTCTTTGTCTCTAAGATTCTGATAACTTTATCACTTACATGGACCCATCATTCAAGATTTAGTCAAGATTTATTTTTATAGTTTAAAGTATAAAAACAATAGTTTCTCCTCTTTTCTTAATTTAACATAAAAAACTACGTATCTACAACATTTTTCCTTCATCTCCCCTGGAGATTCCGTTATGACCTTGTTTATATGGCTTGGTTTAAGCCAAATAGACACAGGTTAAAACAGAAAATATATCGTGATATGAAAGGTACCTCCATCTCACTAATACTCAGGATCAGGGATAGGTCTGACACTTAGGACAGAATTGAAATTTATTTCACAAACAATTCTGGCAGCAATAATAATTCAAAAAGTGGTGTGTGTGTGTGTGTGTGTGTGTGTGTGTGTGATGTTCTCAGGAGATTACCACAAATCTGCCAACATTTTTATTTTCCTACTTCCTTTCAATATGTAAATAGTCTGAGAATTGGCTTTTGGTGAATTGAATTTAGTGGCTTGATTGACTTCTTTGCATTGGCTTTTTCTGACCATTCAGAATTCAAATTAGATGTCACATCTTCCAAGAGACTACAATATACACCATAGGGAATCTCTCAGACTTTAATTCATCCATTTGTTTGTTATTTATTTGTTTGTTTGAGGGTTATCTCTTCCCAGTGGAATGTAAACTCCCTCACAGCAGGGATGTGTCCCTCTAGGTCCTTCCTATATTCCTGGCTCCAGGTAGTGCCTGGCCTGCAGCAGGTACTTAAATATTTCCTGAAGACGGTGCATATTCTAATTAGTAAGCATAGTTTCATATTCTGATTTTTGCCATGTAGCTTACAAAGATTTTTTAGCAATACATGCATCTAAAATGAAAGAGAGGTTTTTAAAAGAAGCCCATAGAAGCCAATGAGTATTAATGATGACAAAATATACAAAAGATTTTTTGCTTTAGATCTGTCCCTGATGATCTCATAATCTCTGAGTGATAATTTCTGTGTAGAAAGTATGACAGGGCTTCTAAGAAAATTAACAAACTGACTTTATGCTTCATTTGTAAAGTGCATCAGTTTTATTTATGAAGTAGTTTATATACACATTTTAATTGGACTAATAAAGAAACCATTAAATGAATCCAACAATATAAAAATTAAACTTATATTTCAATAGGATGCTAATTAATGCAATAGACCTTTTTTCATCTGCTTTACTGACATTCTTGCCGACCTAAGAATACACTCACTAGTTAATGCAGTGTTAAATGTATATTTTAAAAGTATTCTCAAAACATCATGAAGACTATCAGATTATGACATCATGAAAACTAGTAAGTAGCTATTCTTCATAAATCTTTCTGAATAACATCAAACATTATAAATTCTTCTGAATTATGTCACACAAACTTGACTAATGGTAAAAATAATAAATTGATTTTTGAGTCCTGTGATATCATGAGTAAATTCTATTAAAATGTTTATAATGACATCACACATTGATCTTGTGCCCAGTGGAGTTCCTTGGATGTGTAGTAGGATAAAATGAATACCAGATGAACTGCTGATTTATCAAGATAAGACTATGTAATTCAGGTAAAATACCAATATTTCATCTATTATATAATTCTAAGTCATCATTTATACTTTTTATGCTATGATTATCATCTTAGCCCTTGAAATATTTAAAGCTAAGTAAGACGTCTGTTCCATTCCAACGTTTGCAAGTGAACGCCTCATGTTCTCCAACTGAGAACAAGTCTCACATAAAACCTACCTCTATACTTAAATTCCAAAATAATATGTACACATAACAGATATGATTGGATTAAAAAATAACATCAGCATTAGCATTTTGGAGAGTAATGTCTGAGTGGCTACAACATTATCATTTGATTGGGTAATAAATGGATATACTCATAATCTTTCCATCATTAGTTAAATTATGCTTGTTAGAGCAACCCTAAATCACGTTTCTCCTTTTCAATTATCTTTCACCCTCATATCAGTTATTCAAACAGCTCCTTCACAGCACTTAGGCAGCCCTCCCATCCAACCTTCCCATCTGTTTCACCTTTCACCTATTTATTCAAGCTACATGCATTTTTATTTATGAGCACACTTATCTTGCAGTTACATCTTTTTTCATTTTAAAAAAAATTCCCCGTAGATTATCCCTATATTCATTCTGGTTGTTGCTGTCATTTGGTTCTTATCTTCACTGTGCAGCCACTTATTCTAAAACATACTTCTCGGATGCATCCAATGTAAGGCTCTATCAGGCTCTACTATCCATCAGGCTCTACTTTGCCAAACTACCCTCAGCACATTTACATTTGTTTTATACAGTTGTGTTGGGGTACCATAAGCACATCTTTCCAGTACTGATTACTGAAGCTCTCTAGTTCCAAATGTCTTTGCTCTTTTAGGGCAGAAAGGTGTAAACTTTCACAACCTATACATGAGGGATTATACTCACATAGGAAGGTTACATTTTTCCCAAACTCTAATGGTATGGGGATAGGCTCCTCAGAATGAGGCCAGTTCTTAAAGTCAAGGTAACAGGCATCTTGGCCTATGCCCATCTATGGGGAGGGGAATTACTTATATCCATTTCTAGCTACCAATGTTAGGTAACTTATATATTCTAGTCACGTAGAAGCCTTCAGAGAGCTAAGTGTTGAGTATAGTAGACTGCAAATGGCCTCAAATACTCTGTAGCCCCTTTTATCAGGAGGTAGGATTTATTACTCCACACTTTGAATCTGGGCTGGCCTTGTGACTTGCTTTGACCAATGGAATATGATGGATATACTATTGTTCAAGTGCTGAGTCTAAACCTTGAGAGGCCTTGCATCTTCCATTCTTGCTTCTTGGAATGCCATTGTGACAAGAACAACCTGAGCTAGCCCGCTTAAGAATGAGAGTCTAGGTGGAGAGAGACAAGCCCAGCTAGTCCAGCCAGTCCAGCTAAGGGCTTAGACATATGAGTCCAGTCAACACCATGTGGAACAGGGATGAGCTGGTCCAGCTGAACCCAACCTACACTGCCAACCCACAAAATCATGACTATTTTTTCAAATAGCCAAAAATTATACAGAAAACCTGAAAGTCTAAAAATAGGACTTTATGTAAATTAATTACTGTATTGAGAAGCTATTATGTAGCTCTACCCTTTATTAGCTTGTGACCTTGGGCAAGTTTTAAAATTTCTTTCCTTTATAAAATAGAGATTATAGCCCTATAGAATTGTTCTGCGGATGCAAGTTAAAAGTCTTAAATCAGTGGCCAGAACACAGTAAGTAACCAAGTTATTATTTATACATAGCTATTAAAATCATGTTATGGAAAATTTAATAGCACTGGAAAAGATCTGTGATATTGTCAGGTGAAAAAACATACTACAAAGTTGCATGTATAATTATAAATCTTCATTTACAAAGATGCTGCTACATGTGGAGATGTGGAATACAGCAGTACTACCCTCTCAGTGGTTGTCTCTGGCTAGCAGGAAAATGAATGATTTTTATTTTCTTCATTGTTTTTCTGTATTTTCAAAATTTTCCATAGTAAAAATACGTTGGCTTTGCAATCAGGAAAAATATTATTTCCAAAAAACTAAATGTTATATCCATAGATCAGCCAATTAATGTTTTCCTGATCTTTGAAAGTATTAGGGAAACTTTTTATTGGAAATAGTTGGAAGCTATGTGCCTAGTATTATGCTATTATTTCTCTTTTTTGTTTTAGCCAAGTAGAGAAAAAGATACAAAATGCTGCATTAACCTTAATGTTCTAAATACTAGAAAAAAAATTAAGATCATCCTTTGGTTGGTTCTAAAATGCTTAAGAGTGTCACTCTTAATTTTCTGCTTGGAATACATCTTCCATTCCCACATTCTTGTTCATTAAACCAACTTCCGTTTATCTCGGTTTAAATGTCACTTCCTCAGAGAGGCCTTTCCTGGTTTCCCCAATCATTATTTGGTTTTCCAAGTCTAAATTGGGTACCTCTTGTAATTCTTCCTTATACTATGCAGTAATTCACATATATTACTACACATAACTGAGCTTTGTTTTCATCTTTGCCATTCTATATGACTGCAAAGAAAGAGCAATTGAGAGAGTTAATTTCAAGTTAAAGCTTCCCTTTGTGCCTTTAAAAATATTTTAGGAGGGGCACCTGTGTGGCTCAGTTAAGTGACCGACTCTTGATTTTGGCTCAAGTCATCATCTCAGGGTTGTAAGATCCAGCCCTGTACTGGGCTCTGCACTGGGCGTGAAGTCTGCTTAAGATTCTCTCTCTCCTTTTCCCTCTGCTCCCTACGCTCATGCAGTCTCTCTCTCTAATAAATAAATAAATAAATAAATAAAAATATTTAAGGAAGTGGAAAGTGAGGGTCGGTATACATATCTTGAAAATGTTTACCATGCATTCTTTTATTTATTTATTTGAGAGAGAGAAAGAGAGTGTGCAAGCAGGGGGAGGGGCTGATGGAGAGGGAGAAGCAGAGAATCTCAACAGATGGGTGCTTAGTGCAAAGCCTAAGGTGGGGCTCATCTCATGAACCTGAGATCATGACCCAAGCCAAAATCACAAGTTGGAGGCTTAACTGGCTGAGCCACCCAGGTACCCCCATTTTACTTTCTTAAAAGCTAAAAAGTATACAATCACCAGATCCCAAATATGTATTCTGTTAAAAAAAATTAGAGAAATGTTTTAAGTATAATAATAGGTTATACCAGCACATCTATAAACTAGCTGATAAACTTACTATACTGCTGAGGGAAAAATTATTTATGATTTCTTTCTGTATATTAGCCACCAGCAGAGTTTGCTATTTTTGTTTTTCTATAGTATAGTGAAGTTTCTCCTAGAGAATATTTCTAAAAAATATTTGTCTGCATTTACATAATCTATTTTAGAGTAGACTAAGAAAGTTTAAGGAGTAACTTTCACATTTCATGCATACATTACTGGTATCGTGGCCACTCCAGGAACAGCTCAATATATACAGGTCAAATCATTGCTGAGAAATGATGTATATCAATATTGTTTTTTCCCAAACTGTACTAAGAATGAGACAATTATGAAAACACCAATTTGAAGAGATATGCACCCCTATGTTCTGTTCAGCATAATTTACAACAGCCAAGATACTGAAGCAACCTAAGTGTCCATTAATGGACGAATGAGTAAAGAAGATGAGGTTACAATGGAATATACTCAGCCATAAAGAAGAATGAAACCCTGCCCTTTGTGATAACATGAATGGACCTAGTGGGTATTACGCTAAGTGAAGTAAGTCAGATAGAGAAAGACAAATACTATAGGATTTCACTTACTTATGGAATCTAAAAAAACAAATGAACAAACAAAACAAAACAGAAACAGACTCATAGATACAGGAAACAAACCTTTGGTTACCAGAAGGGAGAGGGGGCAAAATACATAAAGGAGATTAAGAGGTAAATCTTCCAGTTATAAAAAAGTCATGAGGATTTAATGTACAGCATAGGGAATATAGTCAATAATATTGTATTAACTTTGCATAGTGACAGATGGTAACTAGATTTATCATAGGGATCACTTTGTAAGGTATGAAAATATTTAATCACTATGATGTACACCTGAAATTAATAGGATATTGTATATCAGTTATACTTTAATTTAAAATTAATTAAAGAAATCATTGTTGGAAAAAAAAAGAATGAGACAATTACGAATTATGCCCACTTGGGGTTGCATAACATATTTAAACAACTAATATTTACATATTCTTTTACTTATAAGTGTTTAGCACTCTTCAATTCATCTGGCAATGGATACCCAGTTACTACTTGGAGTAACCAGTTCTGTACAGAGGTAATGGTGCCCCCTAGTAACCTTGAAAATCAGTTTACTCAATGCGGAAATAGGAAGACTCCTCAGCCATTGTAGAAACCCACCCAAAGACATTGTCTCTAAATATTTATCAGTATCTAGGAACACTCAGGTCCAATCAATGCCTCCAACAATTGTAATTAAATGTGAAAGATAACTATAGTCTAGTTGTTCAATAAGGTCTCTCAAGAAGGAAGAAGAGGAATATTGTCTCTGTGTGGATTCTAAAAACCGGAGTCCAAAGCATACAATTTTTAAGTCCCATGAAATAAGTGAACTGTTACTGTGTTTTTGTAGCTCATACATCAGGAACAAAATGAATGAGTAGTAATACCTGCAGATATTTTGTGGTGTCATATGAAAAGTGTCTCAAGGAAACTCCATTTAGCATTGGAGTGCTCACTGGAATGGCAAGGGAGGCAGAGAATACGTAGCATCCAAAGAAAACTTATGCACAAAGTATTCAGGTTGGAGAGGAAGGGATTTTCAGTATCATAAAACCAGGTATAAAGTATTTTAGAGAACATGCTGAAGAAAAGCAAAACCTGTAGAAAATGAAGTCTCTAATTTAACAAGTAGTTAAGCAAAATACAAGACCAAGTTACAAACAAGAGGACTCAAATCCCACCTGCAGAAGTGTTTGGCATGTACACGGTTTGAGAATAATAATAAAAGCGAATTAGTTGACAATATTTAAATGAAAAGATTTCACATGAAAATTTGCATTTCCTGCTTTACCTGAGAAACTGGACAATGTGATGACACTAGGTCAACATTCCTGCCTGGCAACAATTATCTGGAATGGAGCAGTGGCTGCTCCTTCAGAAAGGACTTGGCTCTCCAGTTCAGTGCAGTAGCTTCCTGCTTCATTCCCACCAGCCTGGCCTCTGTAGGCACTTGGGTTTCCAATCTCTGGAATAGAAAGGACCTTGAGATAAGGCTTGAAGGACTCACTGTAGCCCTTGACAAGAAGTACAGCTTATTTTTTTTCAATGACCACTTAACCTACACTTCATAGTTTCTTCACAAGTGTGGAGAATGAACTCTTGGTGGATCATCATGCATTATTAGTATGTGAAGGAGTGCTAGTAAGGCAGCTAAAACCAAGAACAAACAGTTAATTTTCTTGATAAAACTGAGATGGCTGAAACCATGGTGATTTTTGAGTTAGAAGAGGCAGAGGGTACACAGAATTCTCACTCAACTTCAATCTTCTATCGCCCCTTCTTTCTCAGCCCCATCATCAGTTATACCACATTAGCATTATCTCAAGAATTCATCTGGGGATCAAAGAATTATGGAAACAAATTGTACATTACCATTATTGAGTTATAAAATGCCAGCCCCACTGACTTTTAATATTGTTCCCTTTCAGCAAATAAGAAAAAATATTATAAGGACTTTCAACAGTGTATTTGAGACCTTATTACCCCTTACTCGATTTTCTCCTAGCCATCAAGGAGACATTGACAAGATTCTTTCTTGGTCAGGGCAAAATAATCCTTGGGACAGTATAGCTCATTTTGTTCTGTTTCCATGGCTAATGAACAATCTTCTGATTTTTGTTGGATTTCACAGGTGCTTTGATAGCGTCAAGTTCATAATTTGGATATCAGGCACAAGTATTTCAGTCAATGAAAGCAAGTAAATAGTCAAATGGGTTATGTTTGGCTTCAATTAGTTTCTTGTAAATACAGGTGATCTGTATCAGACCCTAGAGGCCCATTACCCATGAGAACAATGGCAAATAAATTTTTCTTTATTTTATTTTCTTGCTTTATTTTTTAAAGTAATCTCTATGTCCAACGTGGGGCTTGAACTCATGACTCTGAGATCAAGAGTCACATGTCTACTGACTAAGCCAGCCAGGTTCCCTCAACTTTTTCTTTTAGTTGGAAGAGTAGGGACCATATCCTAGACCATAATTACTCCACAGGGTGCTTCTCCATCTTTGGGTATTTCCTGATAGCCTACTTGTTCTTTTTTCTTTTTGTTTTTAGGCCAAAGGAGGACAGGGGAATGTGTATAGGATGTGGTGTATATATGCTTGAACATTCCTCAGAAAGCGGCCAGGAGGAACAAAGGAGCAACTAAAGGATATGGAACCAAGATTAAATAACTATGTTCCTATAATCCTGATGTATTAAAGTACTCCATACATTAGATTAAGTGTTTTGAATTTTTACTGGGCATCAACTACATGTGAAGCACAGTAATGGATACAAAGGGACTGGACATAAATAGCATACATGCCTGAGAGGTGGAGGGCAGGGAGTGGGGCAATCAGGGAAACAGGTAATTACAACACTGAATCACACTGGCTACAACAGGGCTAAATATGGAGTGATAAAGGAGCACAAAGAAAGAGCTAGTCTAGTTTTCAGGGATCAGAGAAAGGGGGATGCAGGATACATTTAGGGGTGCACTGACGTTAGACAAAGAAAGGTTAGTAGGAGACCTGAAACTTCATCTCATCCATGCAAATGATCTTAGTTCCAAAAGATTAATATTAAAGATTTTACATTTCTGTCTGATAATAACAATTCCAACATTTTTTTTTAAGCTGGTAAGCTAGCATAAAGGTCTCATTTTGTCAGACCTTTTAACCTTCAGATGGGCTAAGTGATGAAGCATTAATGAATATTTTCCACAGGAAGATCTGGATGCCTGCCTCATGCCTGAAATAGAAAACGGTGACCTGACATCCAGATAAGCAAATATTGTTTTCTAGAAGAAATACTATCAAAGGACAATGATTCACTTCAACAAGAAAGTATTATTAGATGTGACGGCACTGGAAGCAGAAGCTAAAAGGAGCAAGATATGGATGAAGGAGTCTCAGCCTGTAGATAAAGTCATTAAAAACCATTTGGAAGTATATCTTTTAATAAAAGAAGTTCATAAGTGATGACAATAAGATGACTACTATTCTAAAGCTATTCTAGACAAATATATGAATATTAGCTGACTTCCTACCATCTTCTGGGAACAGCACTGAGCATTTTATACAAATATCTATTAGCTCATTTAATCCTTGTCACAACCCTATAAATAAGCACTATTATTTTTTCTTTTCTAGAATTAAGGAAATGGAGGCAAGAGAAATTAAATAACTTTACCTTCTCTTTTCCTCTCTGGTAATTTATATCCCCCTTTCCTATTTTATTGTTTTTCTCCATAATGTTTGCCCTATATTACATTTACCCTATTGCTATTTCCTCTACATTGTTAACATTTACCCTCTTGTTATTTCCTCTGATAAGAACATAGGCTCTGTGAGCACATGGCCATATAAGTCATCAAAACAGAAAGACTTCCCTATAATTTACTGCTTTAGGTTTAATACTCCTTGAAAGCTGGCTGTCTCACAACTTTTTTATTTCTCACAGCGCAAAGTATAGAACCTTACACATGCTGGAGTTAAAAATATTTGTTGAGTGAATGATGAGCATAATTAATCAGTAAGCATGTACTGAGCCTTTGTCATGCTTAGCACTGCACATGTCACTGTCAGATAGGGAAGTACAAAATACCGTCAGTGTTCTCAGAGAACTTAACACCGAGAAACAGAAATAGATAGATGCATGAGGAGTACCCAGGGGTACAAAATAAGAAGGCCTCACATTTCATCACTTCCATTCTTCAACCTAATGATGTCTGAAAATGCTTATTTACCACTCCTCCCAAGACACCCTAAGTAGTTTGCTGCATTAAACTTTTGTGGAAATGCCAGGATTGTTCACAACTCCATGTCTATGCACGTGTTATTCCCTGGACATAAGATTTTTTCTGCATTCTTTTTTTTTTTTAAGATTTTATTTATTTATTTGACACACAGAGTACAAAGAAGCAGAGTGGTAGGCAGAGGGAGAGGGAGCAGAGCAGAGAGTCCAATGTGGGGCTCGATCCCAGAACCCCGGGATCATGACCCGAGCTGAAGGCAGACACTCAACTGACGGAGTCACCCAGGTGCCCCTTCCTTCTGCATTCTTAAAGCAACTTCGTGCTTTTTTTTAAACTCTAGTGTCAACTCCTCCATGAAGCCCCCTCTAGTCTCCTGCTCAGAGTTACTTATTCATTCCTCTCTCATTCTACAGTGCTGTTTACATGCTGACCAAACTGTTTTATGTACACACATTCCTTGTTTCATATAGCTTTGTTTTTGTGGTTGCCAAACACATTACCAGGTACATGGTATGCAATGTGCTTTGAGTCGAATTATTTGTTTTTCTCACCTTTGAAAATGCTAAAGAACATTCTTACTCTCCTGAAATGTCATAAAATAGTAAAGTTCTTGTTAGTCATATGTTAAAACCACCCAGTGATGTATGAAGGTGGCTAATTGCAGGTGTGTATTCCACCACAATCAAAGGAGGCTGAACAGAATCTACTTTTTTCTTATTCTATGTGGAGTACAATTTCTAAATTTGAGGACTGTCTACAGTGCCTAGAAGAGTGCCTGGCACACAGAGAATAACTTGTTGAGTAAATGCAATGAATGCTTGTATACAAACTAAATGCCGTGGCATAAACTAAATGTACTATAGAAACTCAGAGATGAGGTAACAAGTGATAGAACAGTGAGCTAATGGTTAGAAGTGTGGCATCTGAAATTTTCTAGCTGTATATAACTTTGAGTAAGACAACCTGAGCTTTACTTTTTCAATTTGTAAAATTAATGGCTTGGACTAGATTAGTATTTTTCAAATTATTTTAGGTATAGGTCTCTTTTATCTAATGAAATCTAAATGAACTCTCCATTATATAAAACAGAAAAAAGAGACTTACTGGTAATAATTCATTGTGTAAGACCAAATTATATTACTTATTAAAATCCATCAATAAAAATAAGGCACTATTTTGACTAGTAAAAAGTATGAAGTCAAGAGATATGGGTGACAGTTGCAATTTTAAATCATCTTCAAAAGCGTCATTTTTGTACTTTGTTTTGGCTTTCTAATATTGATACAGTTCTTTTTTTTAAAAAAGATTTTATTTATTTATTCGACAGAGACAGCCAGCGAGAGAGGGAACACAAGCAGGGAGAGTGGGAGAGGGNATTCTTTTTTTTTTTTTAATTTTATTTATTTATTCGACAGAGACAGCCAGCGAGAGAGGGAACACAAGCAGGGAGAGTGGGAGAGGAAGAAGCAGGCTCATAGCGGAGGCCTGATGTGGGGCTCGATCCCATAACGCCGGGATCACACCCTGAGTCGAAGGCAGACGCTTAACCGCTGTGCCACCCAGGTGCCCCTCTAATATTGATACAATTCTGATTACCACAGAAAAGCTATTGCCAAAGGCAACCTTTTTTTTTTTTTAAATATTGAATTTGGCTTTGGCAACATTAAGATCTCTTGCAATTAAAATGGTCTAGAAGCTTGAAGGAAGAAAGAGTAAAGAAAATCTTGTTTCCAAGACTGACGGAGTGTATCTAATCATTACTCATGTTTCTGGGCATAAATGTGAAATATGGGCAAGAAATACTCAAAACTAAAATTAAGCATGAAAACTTCCTTTAATACAATATTATCATATTAATTTGCCATTGCAAAACTGTTGAGGAGTGATAAGGACACATGGCAGAGAGATGACCCTCTGTCGTGTCTGTATTTATTCAATGAAGCATACATGTTGCAGCAACGCTCTCACTTGTATAACCTGATTTGGATATATCATAACTCAAGCTTTTAAAAAGCCCAGATAAAGCTTAAAAATAAAAATGCATACTCATAAGAAGTTCAAATATGTATATGAATATTGGTGGGAAAACTTTAGTCAGCAGTCCATAAAAATATAAACTAGTAGCATGGTTTATTTTTGTTTCATGATGTTTATGTGCTTGTTTCATGATGTGTTTACAACTTGGTATAACACACTTTGAATGCACATGTTACATTTATTACAGTGTTAATATATTTTTAAAATTTAAATTTGTGTCCAACATTTGGAAAACTTTGAAGAATCTCTTCTGAGCTGGATGTTCTTCTGGTCCATCCAATTCTATCATTTCTACCTAAGCTAGAAAAGTGAGAGAGACTTCATAAAGATGACTTCAACTTTTCAACTCAATCTCATATATGTTTACTGAGATAAGACACTCACGGAACAGGAAAAAGCCTGATTAGATTGAAGTGGAGAATTGTGTTAGGAAGTATCATGAATATAGCTTTAAAAAATATGTCCATCTTCCTTGTATAGGGCAGATCTCTACTATGTACATAAGCTCAAAAAAGTTTTGGTGTCATAAATTCATGACATTCTAAGCATTGCTGGTCTATAGGTATCTTAACTTATAAACGCAATTTCATTCTTATATAGTCATTTGCTGACAATGACATCTGTCAGAGGAGAAAAACTTGTCAGTGATTTTGCCATTATTTACTTGAGGAACATATTCTGATTTGAACTGCAAAGGAAACTCTCTTAACTGACCTCCACTTAAATAATCCATCAATTAATCAAAACAGCATTTCTATTTGAAAACAGACAAATGTTCACCTCTGCTCTTACCATTTGAGTTGTATGCTTTCCAATATTAGTTGTGTTGTTTCCAAGGCTGTCTGAGTCAATAACAACACTTGTTGGTATAATTTAGGAATTTAATAAAATATTTTGTAAACTAATGAAATGTAAGCATAAAAGGAGAATGACTGTTTCTGTGAAAATTAAGTTGAAAGCATAACATTTAATACCAGCCTCCTAAAAATGAGGTCAAATAGGATGGGAGAGTGGAGAATCTTGGTGGGGGGCAACCCTAAAAATCTTGAATAATTTTGAATTCAGATTATCTTGCAAGTGTCTTCGAATTCTTGTTCTTCTCCAAAGCTAAAAAAACAAAAACAAAAACAAACCACCTTGGTATAAAGACACTGCTGTACTCCAACAAGTAAACTCATAGGGAAAGGTTTTGGCTTAAAAAGACTGCTGACTACTCTTAACTATAATCAACTGATGGTTCCCAGAGGGGAGGTGGGTGAGGGGATGGGGGAAATAGGTGATGGGGATTAACGACTGTTCTTGTTCTGATGAGCACCAGGTGTTGTATATAAGTGTTGAATCATCAAACAGTATATCTGAAACTAATATTACACTGTATATTAACTAACTAGAATTTAAATAAAAACTTAAAAAAGTATGGGGCGCCTGGGTGGCTCAGTCGTTAAGCGTCTGTCTTCAGCTCAGGGCGTGATCCCGGCGTTCTGGGATCGAGCCCCACATCAGGCATCTCCTCTGGAAGCCTGCTTCTTCCTCTCCCACTTCCCCTGCTTGTTCCCTCTCTCACTGGCTGTCTCTATCTCTGTCAAATAAATAAATAAAATCTTAAAAAAAAACCTTAAAAACGTGAAAAGGTTATTGACTGAATGTATATTTATAGATTACAGATTGAAACGTTTAATTATAAGTATTTTTAATGATTCTCTGCTTTAACACATCTTTTCAATTAATAAATCAACTATAGGTACAGATTGTGATGGATAAGAGGCCTTCTCTTATAAATTCATGTTGAAATGATGAAGTTGTTTGGGACTGAAAGTCTATTTTCTTTTGATTCTCATTATTTTAGAAACATACTGATAAGGAAGTTTTATATAATTATTGAATGAAGAATCTTAAGTGAGAAATGAACTTTGAAAACAGATATACCTAACAATATCCTAAAAATAAGTGACACCAAAAAATGACAGAATTACAATCAGAAAGTAATCAAAGTACAGTCTACATACATTTCTCAGAAACTGATATAAATGATTAGAACTACATAAAATGCTCAATCTAATGGAAATACACCGAGGATTATACAGATCAGTATGAATTATAAATGCACATTTTATTTATTTATTTATTTATTTATTTATTTATTTATTTATTTTAAGGATTTTTACTTATTTATTTGACACAGAGAGAGAGAGAGCAGAAGTAGGGTGAGCAGGAGAGGGAGAAGCGGGCTTCCCGCCAAGCAGGGAGCCTGATGTGGGCCTTGATCCCAGCATCCCGAGATCATGACCTGAGCCAAAGGCAGATGCCTAACCAAATGAGCCACCCAGGTGCCCCTATAAATGCACATTTTAAAAAAGAGCACGTGAGATGGGAAAAATTAGCACAACATGGTGGTTGAGAGCATGGATTCTGGACCTAGACTGGTGGAATTAAAATTTCAGCTCTATTACTTGTATAGACTTAGGATAAGTTACATTTATGTCCCTCAGTTTCATTTGCAAAATGCAGATAATAGGGTGCCTGGGTAGCTCAGTGGTTAAGGGTGTGCCTTTGGCTCAGATCATGATCCCAGAGTCCTGGGATCGAGTCCTGCATCAGGCTCCCTGCTCGGCAGGGGGCCTGCTTCTCCCTCTGCTCCCCTCTCCGCTTATGCTCACTCTCTCACAAAAATAAATAAATAAAAATTTTTAAAAAATGAAGATAATAATCATGTCTACCACATAGTGTTGAGCAAATTGAATAAATGAAGATTTGTTAAGTATTTAGTGTCTGGCCCATAGTAAGTATTATGTAAATATTTGATAAATAAAAATAACTGGCCATAAAGACAATCTCGAAGATTCCATACAACTGAAATCACATAGAATGTATCATCTCATTAATTTCCATAAATAAAAAACATCTTAAGAAAATAATATCTTCAAATACCCCTGTGTTTGCAAATTTGAAAAAGTGACTCATGTATAGGTAGTCTTGAAAATCAATATGAGGTCAGTGATCATAATTTTATAGCATAATCCAAAATGTGACCTTATTTGCCAGAACATGCCTTATTAGACAAGACAGCAGTATGAATAGAGTTGGATTTCTGCATTATTGAGTATAGACATGGAAAAAGCAAAAACAGAATAGATCACATTTGCAATTTAGTAACAAACTGTTCTAAAAGATATACACAAATACCCACACAGTGTGTGTGTGAGAGAGAATGATAAAGCAAATATGGTAAAATGTTAATTGTTGAATTTGTATGTGTAGATAATAGATACATAGATAAATAGAAAAAAAGAGTACCTAATGAATAGATAATTTGCATAAACTATTATAACTTCTTGGTAAGCCTGAAATCAATTCAAAATAAAAAGTTTTAAAATGTAGAGAAAACAGGGACACCTGGGTGGCTCAGTTGGTTAAGCATCTGCCTTTGGCTCATCAGGTCATGATCCCAGGATCCTGGGATCGAGCCCCACATTGGGCTCCCTGCTCAGCAGGAGCCTGCTTCTCCTTCTTCTTCCTGCTCTGTCACTATCTGTCTTCCTCTCTTAAATAAATAAACAAAATCTTTAAAAAATTTTTAAAAATGTAGGGAAAACACAAACAAAATTAAAACAGGACCAGGGTTGTGGAGAAGGGTGGGTAAAAGAGAGAGGAGCAATGAAGTTTGAGATATGGCAAATGTGTTACTGACGATATGGAAAATAGAATCTAAACTGGAATAAAGGTCTATACAAGTTAAAGAACATGCAGGATAGGTATAAGAGAAGGAGAAAAGGAAATGTAAGTAGATAAAAGGCAGGAGAAATAGTCTGACCTGAAGGAGTTAAAATGTTGGGGAGATAAAATATGAGCCCATGAAAATTATACGGCAAAGTGATTAAATGCTCAAATAAATAAGGGGCAAAGTAAAATTCTGTATAAGGTTAGCAAAGGTTAATATAAAGGGCTACTATAATTTTGAATCTCTTCCTTACTTTACCTAACTCTCTCAGCCTCATATATAGGTTGGAATGACTCAAATTTAAGGTAAAGAACTATTTAGAAAGAAAGACAAGAAGGGAGAAAGAAAGAAGGAAAAGAAATATGTGGAGGCTATAGAAAATGAGAAAAATAACTCTAATCATTCTTGCATGATGGAGAAGGACGGAATTTGGGAGGGGGACAGATAGAGAAGGTAAAACCTTCTGGAGAAGTTGATAGAAATGGGCCCCTTCATAGGTATTTATATGAACTTGGATTGGTCTTGAATATTGACTAATGAATTGGTTTTGCATATTTAGCAAGACAAACAACTCATATGAGATATAGTTAATAGAAATAAAGAACCAGTGCTTGAAATCAATGTGATCATTTATTCAGAAACCTCACATTGAAAAATTATTAGAACCAACTTAGAGGGTAGCTGGGTATAAAACGAACATACAAAAAAAGAAAAGGATAATTGCCCTATCTAATAGTAAATTATATTAAAAAGTTGTAGTATTGAGGTACCTGGGTGGCTCAGTTGGTTAAATATCTGACTTTTCATTTCAGCTCCAGTCATAATCTCAGGGTCCTGAGATCGAGCCGGGTGTCAGGTTCTGTGCTCAGTGCAAAGTCTGCTTGAGATTCTCTTTCCCTCTCCCTGTCCCTCCCCCTCTGCCCCTCCCCCTGCTCTCACTCTCTCTCTCTCTAAAATAAATAAATAAAATCTTTAAAAAATTAAAAAAAGTTGTAGTACTGATGCAAGAATAGGCAGATAGTGTAATATGCAAATTTAGCTCATCATATAGGTGTCATTTTAATTTTATAGGAAAAGGATGGCCAATTCAATACACAGAGTTGGGACAATTGGATACTTAGTTGGAAAAAAAATAAGTTACTTCCATAACTCATGTAATTCACAAAATATATTCCAGATGATTCAAGACTTATGTAAAAAACACTAAATCAAACTAAAATATAAATGCATTAAGACAATATAAAAGAATATGTTTATTTGTGCCATATTCATGAAGGTCTTCTAAAAGAGATGAAAAACAAATTCCATAATGAAAAAGACTGCTCAATTTGACTACATCAAAATTTAAAACTTCCATTCAGCAAAAGAATCACCAAAAAACTTAAAAAAATAATTGATAGGCTGGGGAAAATATTCACAACATATTTAACAGTTGAAGCCTTAATATCTGGCTTCTAAAATCAGTAATAAAGAGATAAAAAGCCCAAAAGAAAAATGGACAGTAAACATGGATAGGCTGAGAAGAGTTAAAGCAAAGGCCAATACATTTTAGAAAGGATGCTCAATCTTAGTAGTAATCAGAAAATGCAAAATAAAGCAATAGGGAAGTATCAGTTTTAACTCATAAGACATGTAAACATTTTAAAAAAATTGGTAATGTCAAGTTTGGTTGAGCATGGGAAAACTAGTGCCATAAACCACTGGTAGAAGGAAAAACTATTACCTCCTTTTAGGAGGGTAAGGTATCAGTATCAATATGAATTTAAAACATGCATATCCTTTGAAACAGCAATCCCCCTTCATCATGCAAGGAAAAATAATCAAATATGTACACAAAGAATTATGTAAAATGATATTCACAGTAGCACTGATCATTAGAATGAAAAACACAAAACAACCTGAATGCCTATTAATTAGGGAATAGGTAAATAAATAATATAGCATTTATAATATGGAAGATAATGCAACACTTAAAAGAGGTAGTTCTATAAGTGCTATGGAAAGATTTCCAAGACATACTGTCAAGTGAAGAAAAGCAAGTTGAAGAACATATTCTGAGTGTAAAAACATTTAAGTGACATTTAAATATCACACATAACGTTGTAGTACTTTTAGTATTTATAGATAGTGAAATTGGGTTCCCTCTTACATAAAATACCATGAATTTCCAACCTTTCCTTCCTTGGGTGGTCTTAGTAAAAATAATCTTTGTATCTTAATCTTCAGAGACTAAAATTACATGTTAATTCAACAAACATGTACTGAGTACCCACTATATAAGTGCCCAAAAACAAATAATACATGGTATAATTCCTCCAAACCTTTTTGGAAATCACTTGGGAGCCTCACTTAAGTGGCATGAAGCAATCAAGTACTTAGAAGAGAATTATGTTTATTTTCAGCAATGGACACAGAGTTCTACTTTCAAGAACTGACTCAGGAATAAATTTTAACACATAACAGAGGTATATGAGGTCCAATTATTCATTTTACATACTGGTTTTCAATGTTCATTACCACGGACTTTAATATTTTATGGCAAAAGGGCCTAGAATGCTAAACATAAGCTTTTATAAAAGCATTTGTTTTTATTATGCAAATTTCCTTGGCATTCTTGAGCTTATAATTCAAAGTTTTTCCTCCATGACTTAAAATGCTTAAAAGAATTTTTTGGGGACTAAGAATGAAAACACAACAGCAACCTTGAGAGTAACAATGAACACATCAATGTATTATATTTGAGTTTTAAGAATACTCAGCATGGGGGAAACTGTTGGGCATCCGGATAAGCTGGGACTCTAAAACACTAAAGTTGGCTTAGGAGGCTTTAGAAACATGGAAGATAAGATGATGCAAACAATTTCATCTCTGGGGAAATCAATCTAATGCTAACGAAAAGCTTTCATGGCCACCTAAAACAGAGGCAAAGGAACAGCAAAAAAAGAAAAAAACATTAAAAGACTTAACTCTTTATTGCAGCTTTCTGTTTTCAAACCTCCAATTAATTATTAATATTAATTTAATATTTTTATTTTTAATATTTTAATATTTTTAATAGTTTTCTAGATGGATACTGATGACTCAGATTAACCTATCAGTCTCTACTGACATACAAAGTATCTAAAAAAGATTACATAGCTTTACCGAGCATATATTAACTGAGCAGTATTACTAGTTATTGATTCATTATATTGGTCAGAAAGATACCTAAATTAGAATCAGAAAACAGATGTTGACAAATCATCTATTAAACACAGCAGGCAACTACAACAACTACAAAACATAGCTATGAATTTTTATACTAAAAACGAGAGGGACAAATAAAAGGAGTTTGTCAAATTTGTAAGAAAATAATTCTGAAGCCCTCAAGCAAACTTCAAATTCAGACTACCAGGTCATTTCCTACTAGTGATAAACAATTAATAGATAAATCTGAAGATATGACTGCAATGATAATTCTAATGCTTCAAGCATGAACACTTCAATAGACAACGACAGTAATAATTTTTGTATTTTAATCATGAACACTTCAACAGATGAAATCACTAAAAAAAATGCCAGGATATTGTAATACAAGTGCTATGATTTACCTGTATTATATGACTAATGCTGAATAATGAAGAGATAAAATTCTACACTATTTCATATTTTCAACCATGGTTTTATATTAAATAAACATTGCCAAACAGCTCACTACTATGTAAGTTCTATTTTTTAAAGAAAATTCCTCAATCTACTTCATATATATAAATATTCATATAAATACAATTTAATATATAATATATATAAAATATAAGAGAGCCACTGAAAATTTTCATTAATCTTACAAAATACAAAAGAAGATATCATAAAAAATTAAAAATGAAAGTATATTTAGCAAAAATGCATTTTTTAAAAAAGATTTTATTTATTTATCTGACGCAGAGAGAGACAGCCAGCAAGAGAGGGAACACAAGCAGGGGGTGCGTGAGAGGAAGAAGCAGGCTTCCCAGCAGTGCAGGGAGCCCAATGTGGGGCTCGATTCCAGAACGCTGGGATCACGCCCTGAGCCGAAGGCAGACGCTTAGCGACTGCACCACCCAGGCGCCCCCAAAAATGCATGTTTTGAGATGATGTTGATGTTAATCTTTTTCATTGTTCATCAATAGATGCACAAGAATAACTGGGTCACAGTGAATTAGTAATTTGGATAATGAGAATTTTACAATACCTATGTCTTTTTCCCCCCTCATTGGACTTTTTTTTTTAAAGATTTTATTTATTTATTTGAGAGAGGGAGAGAGACAGCCAGTGAGAGAGGGAACACAAGCAGGGGGAGTGGGAGAGGAAGAAGCAGGCTCCTAGTGGAGGAGCGCAATGCGGGGCTCGATCCCAGGACTCTGGGATCGTGCCATGAGCCGAAAGCAGACGCTTAACGACTGAGCCACCCAGGCAGGGGCCCCCCTCATTGGACTTTTTAATACTTTAGTATTAAAGAAAATCTTTGTTATAAAGTGAATTTTATTCTAAACTTTATGATTTGCTTTCTCATCCAAAAACTCAACCAGGTATCAACTCAAATGAAATTATTTAAATCTTTCACTAGGGCCTATTATATATCGGACATAGTTCTAGGCACTGGGGACATTGTATTTGGGAGGCTTACATTGTAATGGTGGCGACAGAACAAAAACCAATAAGCAAATACATAAAATAACTGCAGGTCATGTTAAGTGCTATGTAAGAAATAAACAAGGGCCTAAGAGAAAACAAGGATTTGTGGGGGATGGGGTGGAAGGAGAGATCTCCCTCAGAGACAAGGGGAGTCTTCTCTGAGGAGGTGAAATTTGAGAGGCCTGAAGGATGAGAAAGAAACTGGACATAAGAATGGGGTGGGGGAGGAACACACGAGTATTCCAGGCAAAGGAAACAGCATGTGTAAAACTCTAGAGCTGAACATGAGCTGGGTGTGTTCTAGAACTGAAGTTAAGATTGATGTTGCTGGAGTGTAATGAGGAAAAGGGGGAGTGGCATGAGATGAAGTTAGAGAAACAGGCAAGGAAGGAACCATGTGGGGCCACCTTATTCATAATCATGTTTTGCATTTTATTTTATTTTAACTGCAATGGGAAAACAGAAGAGTTTAAGCAGAGGAGTCACAAGACCCTAATTGCATTTGAAGAAGGTATTTCTTTTTAGCTGTGTTAAGAATGGACTGGTAGAAGCAATCTGCTAGAAGTCTTTGTGATAAAAGCTGACAAAATTTTGGATGCCTCTTCACAACAGCCTCTTAAAACTACTTCTTTGTATTTAACTGAATAATAATAGGCAAAATTGGAATAATTGGATAAATGGGTCATATAATCTGGGGAATTGTAATAGTCTAGGAAGTACACATTGGGAGTGGTTACATAGGTATTTTAGACTTTGGAAAGCATATTTCAAAGTATTCAAAGAGGTAAAAGTGCATTGTAAGCATCTGTTATAAGGAAGGCAAAAAAGGTTTTGAATATTAAAAAAAAAAAAAAAAGAACATTCTGACCATAACCATCCAAACAGCCTAAGCCCAAAGATAAAGAAACCAGAGAGAAATCTGTAGAAGCTCAAGGGGTTGTACAGGGAGCTTTCTATATTGCTTAGGTATAAAGAAGCTGTATATAAAAGGCAAAAGGAAAGGCACATAAACCTGATTCAGCCTTCAAGACCGTGTGTGATTTGATCTCTGAATTCCACATTTTGTGAGTGTCTTTCCCTGACCATATTTTATGTGTCTCTCCAGTCATGTCCTTTTTTTCTATTCCCTGAATATGTCAAACTTATTTTTGACTTTGGGCTTTTGCAGTTGCTGTTCTTTGTTCTAACTCATCTAATACTTGAGCTCCAATATCACCTCAAAATGTCACCTTGTTTATTTTCTTCATAGCATATATTCCTAACTTAAATAAAATTACTGTTTATGTATTTATTGCCTTTCTCCCATCACTAGAATTTCAGCAAGAGAGCAAGGACTTTGTCTATCCTTTTCATGGCATTATCCTCAGTGCTTAGCACTGAGACCTTTGATAAATATTTATTGAATGGAAAGAAGAAAGAAAGGTAGAAGAAGGGAGGGAAACATGAAAAGGCATCTGAGAAAAATGTCAAAAGGTTTATCAAATCCAGAATGAAGTGGAGTTTAGAAAAATCCTAAAGATATAAAAGGTACTTTTATAGTTATAAATGGAACAGGAAGATAAGGGATACTTGGGCAAACAACTGCAATAATAAAATGAAATTAAAATAAAATTAAATTTCAATTTTGTTTCTATTTTCTTGATCAAAGAGAATAAATCTATGTCAAATGAAAAAATATATCTGATTAAGAATAAATCATAAAGGACTTTTGGCTTAGAGTCAAGATGCAATAAGAGGGGTGAGACTTGCCTTCTTGCTTGAAAGAACTCCCACCCAGAAAAAAACAGGCAAAATATATGAAACAATGTTTTTTTTTTAAGACACTAGACACCAGGCAATCAAAGGAGACAACCAGGAAACAAAGGAGAGGAGCCCTAGAACTGCCTTAGCTTATTGCCTTGAGTGAGTTTCCAGTCTATGTACAGAGAAGGTGAACCCAGTTGGAGCTCAGCAGATTCTCTAAGCTAAGGAGATATAGCTAAAGGGTCAGGGGAGACCAAGGCAGTGTGTGTTTTTCAGGACAGAGTGCTGGAGAAGAGTTGCAGAGAGAGAAATGCAGAGATCTGCAAAGGGTCCTCCCCACTTTTTAAATACAGGACTTGACCTATACTTTATTATTTTTTAAAGTAAGTTCTATGCCCAACGTACGGCTTGACCTCATGACCCTGAGATTAAGAGTCACATTCTCTACTAAATGAGCCAGCCAGGTGCCTCAGAGGGTTCCCTTTGAGTATTTAGCAGAGTATTGGGCAGTGAATGCAATGAGGAAACTAACTGAGGCTGAGGAAAGAATTTCCTGAGAGGATAGAGCAAATGGCACTTGACACTCACACTGGGCTGGGAACTGGAACACTTCATAACTTATGAGATACAGCATAGAGTACTCAGGTGTTTTGCTTAGTAGTGGGGAACAGGTAGACTTAGACAAAACACTTTTGGTATTGCCTAATGAGTTTTAAAAGCAAGACCTGAAAGGATCAAATTATTATTTCCAAGTAATTTAACTGCAATCCAGAGCAAACCTGAAAAATATTTAAATGCAAATACCCAGGACCCAACAGAGAAAATTCACAATGTCTAGCATCAAATAAAAATTATCATACATGGGGGTACCTGGGTGGCTTGGTCAGTTAAGCTCTGATTTTGGCTCAGGTCATGACCTTAGGGTCCTGGGATTGAGCCCCTTGTCAGGCTCCCTGTTCAGTAGGGAGTCTGCTTGTGCCTCTCTCTCTGCCCCTCCCTCTACTCATGTGCTCTCTTTCTCTCTCTTTCTCTCTCAAATAAATAAATAAAATCTTAAAAAAATTATCACATATGGAAATCAGCAGAAAAATAAAACACATAGTGAGATGAAAAACAGTCAGTCTTAGATGAACTTCCAGGGAATTATATTGAGTGAAAAAAACCAGTTCCCAAAGGTTACATATTATAGGAGACCACTTATTTAACATTTTTGAAATGACAAAATTATAACCGACTGAGTCACCCATGCACCCCTGAAATGACAAAATTATAGAAATGGAGAACAGATTAGTTGTTGCAGGGGTAGGGATGGTGGTAAGGTGGGCAAGATAGAAGTGGGTTTGGTTATAAAAGGACAAGAGGAGGGATTCTTGTGGCGATGGAACTGTACCTTGACTGTGGTGGAAGAAAGAACCTAAACATGGGATAGAATTGTACAGATCTAAAAACACACAGGCACACAAATGACTACAAGTAAAATTGGGGAAATCTGAACAAGATCAGTGCTTTGTATCAACACATTCTGGCTATGATATATTACTAGTTTTACAAGTGTTACCATCAGGGGAAAGGGGGTAAAGGGCACAGGGGATTTCTCTGTATGACTCCTCACAATTGCATATGAATCTATGATTAACAAAAATTTCAATTAAAAATATTAGTTAAAACTGATCCAGACTGACAGATTTTAGAATTAACAGATAAGAACATTAACACAGTTATAATAATTGTATTCCATATACTCAAAAGTATAAAGAGATATGCAAGAGGGAAAAAAAAAAGACCCATACTGAACTTCCAGAGATGAAAATTATGATTTATGAGATGAAAAATACATTGGATGGGATTAACAGCAGGTTGGACATTGCAGATCAGTAAATTTCAAGACATAATAATAGAAACTATCCAAAAATCAAACAAAGAAGAGACTGAAAAAAAAAAGAGTATCAGTGATATGTGGGCCAATTCACATGGCTTACTATATATGTAAGTGGAATCCCTAAAGGAGGGAAGATAGTGGGGGACAAAAAACATCTGAAGAAATAAAGGATGAAATTTTCCCCAATTTGATAAAAAACAACAACAACAAGCCAACAACTATAAACTCAGAGATTTAAGAAGCAAAACAAATTCCAAGCACAAAAAACATAAAACTACGCTAAAGTACATCATAATCAAATTGTTCAAAATCAGAGATAAAGAAGAAGTCTTAAAAACAGATGGGGGGATATTATATACATAAGAACAAAGATAACGATGATAGTAGAGTCTTCAGTGAAAACAATGTGAGAAGACTGTGGACTCTCATCTTTAAAGTACTAAAAAATCCCCTCAAACCTGTCAACCTAGAATTCTATATACAGCAAAAATATTTTTCAAAAATGAAGGTAACAAAGACTTTCAGATACACAAAACGTGAAAGCATTTATCACTAGCAGACCACAAGTATGGTAAATAAGACCCTTTAGGAAGAAGCAAAATAAAACCAGATTGAAATAAGGATGTAAGACAAAGTAACGGACAGCCTTAGAAATAGTAATTATATGATCAAACATACATCTCTCTGTCTCTCTCTCTCTCTCTTTTTTTACTGTAAGTAAGCTCCATGCCCAGTGCAGAGCCCAAGGTGGGGCTTGAACTCATGACCCTGAGATCAAGACCTGAACTAAGATCAAGAGTCAGATGCTCAACTGAATGAGCCACCCAGGTGTCCCTAAACACCCATTTCTTTTATCTTATAAACAGATTTTTATATTTAAAGTTTTAAAAGGATAACTGACAATTTAAATTTTTAAAATGTATTATAAGGTTTCTAACACATGAAAAAGTAAAATATATAATGATACCACAAAAGCCAAAAGAGGAGAAATGGAAGTACACTAATTATAAGTTTCTAATACTACAAGTGAAGTGATACAATATCACTTGAAGGTAGATGATGAGAAGTTAAAGATGTATATACTACAAACCCCAAACAATCAATAAATAACAAAATGAAGAGTTGTATCTACAGAGCCATTAAAGGAGATAAAAATGGAATCACAGAAAGTACTCAATCCACAAAAGGACAGAAAGAGAGAAAAAAAGAACAAAGAACAGATAGGACAAATATAAAATGGGAATCATGGGGCAAATAGTAAAATGACTGATTTAAACCTAACTACATCAATAACCATATTAAATGTAAATGGTCTGAGCATCAAATTAAAGGGCAGAGATTATCAGATTGTAGGTCTACAATTAGACAAGAAAAAGAGAAAAAAAAGGCATCCAAATTGGTGAGAAAGAAGTAAAATTGTCACTATTTCTAGATGACATAATACTATACATAGAAAACTCTAAAGACTCCATTGAAAAACTATTAGAAGTAATAAATGAGCCAGAAAAATTGCAGAATACAAAATTAATATACACAAACTGTTTGCATTTCTACACACTAACAACAAAGTAGCATAAAGAGAAATTAAGAAAAAAATTTCCATTTATAATTGCAACAAAAAGAATAAAATACCTAGGAATAAACATTACCAAGGAAGTGAAAGACCTGTACTCTGAAAACTAAAACACATTCATTAATGAAGTTGAAGATGACACAAACATATGGAAAGATAGTCCATGTTCATGGGTTGGAAAAATTAATGTTTGTTAAAATGTCCAGTCTACTCAGAACAATCTATATATTCAATGCAATCCCTATCAAAATACCAATAGCATTTTTTACAGAACTAGAACAAATAATATTAAATTTGTATAGAATAACAAAAGACCTTGAATAACCAAAGTAATCTAGAAAAAGAACAAAGCTGGAAGTATCACAATCCCAGATTTCAAGATATACTATAAAGCTATAATATCCAAACCAGTACAGTACTGGCACAAAAACAGACACATAGATTACGGAACAAAATAGAGACCAGAAATAAAATCATTTTTTCCATTGTTTTTAAAGATTTATTTGTTTATTTGCAAGAGAGAGAGAGAGAGCAAGCATGCATGAGTGGTGGAAGGGCAGAGGGAAAGAATCTTCAAGGAGACTCCCCACTGAGTGTGGAGCCCAACTCGGGGCTCAGTCTCACAACGCATGAGATCATGACCCGAGCCAAAACCAAGAGTGCAACGCTTAAGCCACTGAGCCATCCAGGTGCCCCATAAACTCATGTTTATATGGTGAATTAATCTACAACAAAGGAGGCAAGATATACTATGTGGAGGGGCATACACACACACACACACACACACACACACACACAATGGAATATCACTCAGCCATAAAAAGAAATGAGATCTTGCCATCTGCAACAGAGATGAACCTAGAGGGTATTATGCTAAGTGAAATAAGTCAGAGAAAGACAAATACCATATGATTTCACTTATATGTAGAATCTAAAAAACAAACAAATGAACAGACAATAAAAGCAGAAAAACACTCATAAATACAGAGAACAAATTGGTGGTTACCAAAGGGGAGAAGGGTTGGCAGATGGGGTGAAGGGGAGTGGGAAGTACAGGTTTTTAGTTATGGAATGAATAAATCAGTAGGATTAAAGGTACAGCATAAGGAATATAGTCAATGGTACCGTAATAGCTATATTTGTGGTGAGCAAAGCATAAGATATAGAGTTATTAAATTACTATGTTGTACCCCCAAAACTAACGTAACATTGTGTGTCAACTATACTTCAATAAGTAAAAAACAGATTGGGATAAATGCCCCAATAAAATAAAATGCAATAAAATACTGGACATGATAATAAACAAACAAATAAATAATAAAAAAGCAAAGCCCAAATGTATGCTGCCTATAAAAATCACAACTTAAATATAATAACATAATAGGTCAAAAATAAAATCATGGACAAAAATAAATTCTGTTAACACTAATACAAGAATGCTAGAAGGGGCATTTATGACAGCCAAAACGAAAAACAACCCAAATTTCATCACAGACAGACAGATAAACTAATTTTGATATATAGAGAAGCAAAATGTAACTCAGAAAAAAAAAAGAATTACTGACTTAAGAAACAGCAAGAATAAATCTCAAAATAATTCTCCTGAAAGAGGCCAAATGAAAAGAGAGTGTATACTGTATTATTCCATTTATATAAAGTTCTAGAAAGTGCAAACTAATCTATGGTGACAGCAGCTCAGTGGTTGCCTGGGGACAGCAAGGAGAATGGGAAGAAAAGGGAAGTAGGAATTAGAAATGAATATAAGGAGGGGCGCCTGGGTAGCTCCATCCCTTAAGTGTCAGACTCTTGATTCCTGCTCTGGTCAAGATCTCAAGCCCCACATCTTGGCTCTGCACTCAGGGGGGAGTCTGCTTGAGATTCTTTCTCCTCTCCCTCTGCTCCTCCCCCCACTCACAGGCTTGTACTCTCTTTCTCTCTCTCTCTCAAAATAAATAAATATTAAAAAAAAAAGAAATGAACATAAGGAAACTTTTGGTGGTTATGGATATGTTCATTTTCTTGATTGTGGTGATGGTTTCATGTATGTTAAAACATGAAATTGTACTCCTTATATATGTGTTGTTGATTGTATGTCAACTATATCTAAATAAAACTGTTAAAAATAAATAAGAGAAGGAACAACTCTTCCTTACAGAAGTATTCCAATCAATATAGGCAGAAGGAATAAGGGAGATAGAAAATTACTATTAGAACACCACACTAGTAATGGAGGCAGGCATGATCCATCAATAAATTCTAAACAAAGTAGGTGAATGTTTGAGAAGAAAGAAGATAACCACATGGTATCAAAGGATCTCCTTGCAAATATTTATTAATTACAAAGGGGAAAAATAGCAACTTCACAGTGGAGAAACCTGACACACACATCCTAAACCAAGTGATCAAGTTTAACATCATCAATAATAATATGTATCAACATCATGTGCCAGCTGCTATAATGCCCTGAAGAGGGTACATCACTTCCAATATTTGTCCCCCAAATGAATAATCTCAATTTAATCTGGACAAAGTATCAGATAAACACAACTGAGGGACACTCAACAGAATGCTTGACTAGTAATCAAAGTGTCAAGGTGATGAAAAGAGAAGGAGAGACTAAAGAACTCTTACAGATTGGAGGAGACTAAAGAGACATGAGAACTAAATATAATGTGGATTCCTGGACTGCATCTTGGGGAGAAAAAGTACATTAATGGAAAAAGTGGTGAAATCAGAATAAAGGGTATGGTTTGGTTAAGAATATTGTAACAATATTAATTTCTTAGTTTTGATAATTGGATGATGGCTATGCAGGGTGTTAATATTAGGGGAGGGTAGGTAAAGCCTATATGGAAATGCTCTGTACTATTTTTACAACTTTTCTACAAGTCTAAAATTATTGCAAAATTAAAAAATCTTAAAGACTAAATCACAAGCTTGGATAGGTGAAAAAGTAATAACAGATCTCTTACCTACTTTTACAGATCTTTTATTTGTATCTTGACCTACATAACTGCCTGAAAAAAAATTAATGAGAGAAACCTGGAGATGAAATGACTGGATTGAGGGTAATTTTGAAGAACTATAGAGACTAGAAGAGATGCTAGAAGACTAGATAATGAAACAGTTTCTAATTTTTTTAAAAAAGGAAAATATTTGGGGATTTTAAATTATAAACCAGTCAGGCTTTCAATCATGCTTTTTAGCTTTGTAAGATTTTTAGAAGGAATTAATGAACAGATAGGTTTACATGTACTTAGGAAGGAAGACAGTAGTAACCATGAGCTAGTTCAGCTTCACCAGGGACAAGTTATATCAGACTAACCTTAATCACTTTCTGAAAGGATTGCCTGCTTGGCAGATATAAAAAATGTTCTACTCTAGACCTGGTAACTTTGATTTCAAGAAGGTATTTGGCAAAATCACTAGAAATCTTGTGGACCAGATGGTAAAATAAGAGCTAGATGATATTTCAAAAGTTGTATATATTCGTTATTCACTGAATGACTATTTACAGGTTTATGACTCAATTCCTAGATTCAATCTCCTATTAGAATTCTCTATTGGCAGATCAAAAGGCTTTCTTGGCAGTCCTGCTAGGTAACCATTTCCCATTAACTAGTATGAAGATAAACTGAATTGGAAAAATGGTTGATAACTACAGAACAGAATTAGGATCCAAATATTCTTAAAGGAATTTTGAAAAAAAATAATCTTTAAAAAATAAGATTAAATGGAACATAGAGGAGATATAATTTATAGTATATGATATAAAAAATATTTTTTTTGGCTAACTGCAAGTTCACTAAATCTTTCTGTACAATGCAGTTGGTAAAAGGATTAACAAGATCACACTTACCAGAGAGTAATATTCACCCTAAATCAGAATGTGAAATTCTTCTGATAAACTGGAAGCATTTTGATATTTCACTCATCAAATTTCTTTAATTCATAGAAAAAATTAGAATAAATAAATCTTTGTGAAACAAGAGCTATATGAAAACAATGAGCTAGAGAAAATGACGGGAAAAGACAAATCCTTATTAATCACTGGTAGATTGTGAAGTCATATTCTTGTTGTGTCTTAAGTGCTAGCCTTACTTTAACTAGAACCAGTTCTACCTTATTTTATATATTAGGATTCCATAAAATCAATCTTTTAAAATATAAGGATTAGAAGACAGAAGAATAGGGGCCACAGGATAGACATCATGAATCAACCAGAGAATAATAAAGACAAATATAATCCAGTAGGCCATGTAATCAGCTTGCCAGGGATTGGCAGTCTTTGCTAAATAATCTGCTTCAATATAAATCCTTTTCCATTTCATCCATTTATTTCACAGACGCACACTATGGGCCTGAACTAGAATTCTGAGAGTGAGAATAGAGAGAAGGGATTTTACTCAATTTTTTGAGTAATATTTGGGATCTGAAATAAGCAGGTCTTAGTAAATATATGGCTGTGTGGGGCTTGATAGTGATGTAAGGAATGTAGGAAAGGGATGGCAAATAGGTTTTAATTCACATGCTATATCAGTCAGGTCCTGGCAGAAAACAAGATAGTACACTCAAATTGGGTAATCTGTGGAAAACTTTACCTATGAAGATGGGGGAAAGATTTAGTGGAACTGACAAGGGATACTGTATGATCCCAGGGCTAGCAACAGGAGACCTATTATCACCCCTAAGTCAGAAATGACCAGTTTCTGGAATTGAAGAGGTTGTTGATAGGAGTTATGTCTTTTAGTAAAGAAATACAGCCAACCAGTGGCAACCCGATGTAAGAATAAATATCTTTAACATCACTCCTGTCACACTTTCCATCTTCCGTGAATGCCTCTAAGCACACCCAATTGGAAGACAGGGCAAGAAATCTCTTGAAGTAGTCTTGCACAAAGGTGACTTCACAAAGAGTAGGGTAGAGAATAAGCAGGTACCAATCCTAATTGATTGACAGTAGTTGCCTGAAATACCATGTAGAAAAGGATTCTGTGATATCATCCAACCTCATTAGGACACATAAGCATGAAAGGCATATGCCCATTATGAGAATTGGATGAGGCTTAGCATGTGTGCTCGTGAGTTGTATGTCTGTAATAAGCATGGGATGAAGAAATGGCAGCACATGTGTCATACATTTTCCAACCCTGGACTATGAAGACTTTCACACTTCTAGTTTGCCTGAATGGTAAATGGCTATACCAACAATGAATAAAAAAGAAAATACAAAAGAACAAATTTGGGAGTGAGGATGATAAATTCAGTTTAAGGTATGTTGACTTTGAAATGTGTTGACTCTGAGATGCTCAAAGATCATCTATAGATATATGAATCTGAAGTTCTATGTGAAGTCTAGATTGGAAATAGGAGTTTTGGAATCAGTAGTTTATATGTGATTGTTGAAATCATAAAAGTGAACAGAACACAGAGTAAAAAAAGTAGTAGTTATGTATGAAATCAGGGGAATATCAACATTTTCAGTAAAGGGCATAGAAAAAGCCCACAAAAAGAAAAAGAGCAAGGAAAGTTAAAAGGTTACAAGCAGCACCAAGGAAGAGTAGATTCATAGAAACCAAGAAAGCAGAATATTTATAGAAGAAAGTTGCCATGAATGTCAAATGTCGAAGAAAAGGGAGTGAAAAATAGACTGAAAAATTTCTACAGTATATGACAATTAGAAGATTACTAGTGTCCATGGTTAGAGTAGTTCTAGGAATATAATATGAAAGAAAGCCCAGTTTCAAAGGAATGAGTAATTAATGAGAGTAAGAATGCAAATATAGCAAATAATAACATTTTGAATACAATGGATGAGGTGAAAGGGAGAATGAGTTGATGGTAGCTGGATGAACATAGGATTAAAGAGGATTTTTTCTTTAGAGTGACAAAGCAAATAAAACTAAAGTATGAGGAGTAGAAACTAATGGAGTAAAACTGAAATTAGAATGAGAGGACTATTAGAGATGCCTGGAGCCTGTTCTACCAATGTATCCCTGAGGGAATATGTCCTGCCCACAGTCCCTGTCTATCGTA
Source organism: Ailuropoda melanoleuca (assembly GCF_002007445.2). Lineage (NCBI taxonomy): Eukaryota > Metazoa > Chordata > Mammalia > Carnivora > Ursidae > Ailuropoda > Ailuropoda melanoleuca. Next base: position 120,024,290 of record NC_048219.1, on the reverse strand, counting down.
ACACAGGTAATATGGTATAGTTTCTCACCCCTCAATACAGGGGATTGACTGGTGGTAGGCACAATAGTTAGTTATCTATTTTGTTTTTTTATTTTTTTTAAGATTTTATTTATTTATTTGACAGAGAGAGAGACAACCAGTGAGAGAGGGAACACAAGCAGGGGGAGTGGGAGAGGAAGAAGCAGGCTCCCAGCGGAAGAGCCTGATGTGGGGCTCGATCCCAGAACGCTGGGATCACACCCTGAGCCAGAGGCAGACGCTTAATGACTGTGCCACCCAGGTGCCCTAAGTTAGTTACCTATTTTGAAAAGATGAGTTGAGCCAATTGGATTCTCTTTATTAGGAGTATGAACTAAGAAATATGTAAATAATTGGCTGATTAGCAGTATAAAGTCAGATGTAAGGGTGGTAATATAAAAAGAAAGGATACTGTACTCAACACCAAACCCCCCTCCCCAAATCCAATTAAAAAATGGTCAGAGGACCTCAATAGACATTTTTCCTAAGAAGGTCTATAGATGGCTAACAGCCACGTGAAGAGANGGGAAAAGACAAATCCTTATTAATCACTGGTAGATTGTGAAGTCATATTCTTGTTGTGTCTTAAGTGCTAGCCTTACTTTAACTAGAACCAGTTCTACCTTATTTTATATATTAGGATTCCATAAAATCAATCTTTTAAAATATAAGGATTAGAAGACAGAAGAATAGGGGCCACAGGATAGACATCATGAATCAACCAGAGAATAATAAAGACAAATATAATCCAGTAGGCCATGTAATCAGCTTGCCAGGGATTGGCAGTCTTTGCTAAATAATCTGCTTCAATATAAATCCTTTTCCATTTCATCCATTTATTTCACAGACGCACACTATGGGCCTGAACTAGAATTCTGAGAGTGAGAATAGAGAGAAGGGATTTTACTCAATTTTTTGAGTAATATTTGGGATCTGAAATAAGCAGGTCTTAGTAAATATATGGCTGTGTGGGGCTTGATAGTGATGTAAGGAATGTAGGAAAGGGATGGCAAATAGGTTTTAATTCACATGCTATATCAGTCAGGTCCTGGCAGAAAACAAGATAGCACACTCAAATTGGGTAATCTGTGGAAAACTTTACCTATGAAGATGGGGGAAAGATTTAGTGGAACTGACAAGGGATACTGTATGATCCCAGGGCTAGCAACAGGAGACCTATTATCACCCCTAAGTCAGAAATGACCAGTTTCTGGAATTGAAGAGGTTGTTGATAGGAGTTATGTCTTTTAGTAAAGAAATACAGCCAACCAGTGGCAACCCGATGTAAGAATAAATATCTTAACATCACTCCTGTCACACTTTCCATCTTCCGTGAATGCCTCTAAGCACACCCAATTGGAAGACAGGGCAAGAAATCTCTTGAAGTAGTCTTGCACAAAGGTGACTTCACAAAGAGTAGGGTAGAGAATAAGCAGGTACCAATCCTAATTGATTGACAGTAGTTGCCTGAAATACCATGTAGAAAAGGATTCTGTGATATCATCCAACCTCATTAGGACACATAAGCATGAAAGGCATATGCCCATTATGAGAATTGGATGAGGCTTAGCATGTGTGCTCGTGAGTTGTATGTCTGTAATAAGCATGGGATGAAGAAATGGCAGCACATGTGTCATACATTTTCCAACCCTGGACTATGAAGACTTTCACACTTCTAGTTTGCCTGAATGGTAAATGGCTATACCAACAATGAATAAAAAAGAAAATACAAAAGAACAAATTTGGGAGTGAGGATGATAAATTCAGTTTAAGGTATGTTGACTTTGAAATGTGTTGACTCTGAGATGCTCAAAGATCATCTATAGATATATGAATCTGAAGTTCTATGTGAAGTCTAGATTGGAAATAGGAGTTTTGGAATCAGTAGTTTATATGTGATTGTTGAAATCATAAAAGTGAACAGAACACAGAGTAAAAAAAGTAGTAGTTATGTATGAAATCAGGGGAATATCAACATTTTCAGTAAAGGGCATAGAAAAAGCCCACAAAAAGAAAAAGAGCAAGGAAAGTTAAAAGGTTACAAGCAGCACCAAGGAAGAGTAGATTCATAGAAACCAAGAAAGCAGAATATTTATAGAAGAAAGTTGCCATGAATGTCAAATGTCGAAGAAAAGGGAGTGAAATATAGACTGAAAAATTTCTACAGTATATGACAATTAGAAGATTACTAGTGTCCATGGTTAGAGTAGTTCTAGGAATATAATATGAAAGAAAGCCCAGTTTCAAAGGAATGAGTAATTAATGAGAGTAAGAATGCAAATATAGCAAATAATAACATTTTGAATACAATGGATGAGGTGAAAGGGAGAATGAGTTGATGGTAGCTGGATGAACATAGGATTAAAGAGGATTTTTTCTTTAGAGTGACAAAGCAAATAAAACTAAAGTATGAGGAGTAGAAACTAATGGAGTAAAACTGAAATTAGAATGAGAGGACTATTAGAGATGCCTGGAGCCTGTTCTACCAATGTATCCCTGAGGGAATATGTCCTGCCCACAGTCCCTGTCTATCGTAACACAGGTAATATGGTATAGTTTCTCACCCCTCAATACAGGGGATTGACTGGTGGTAGGCACAATAGTTAGTTATCTATTTTGTTTTTTTATTTTTTTTAAGATTTTATTTATTTATTTGACAGAGAGAGAGACAACCAGTGAGAGAGGGAACACAAGCAGGGGGAGTGGGAGAGGAAGAAGCAGGCTCCCAGCGGAAGAGCCTGATGTGGGGCTCGATCCCAGAACGCTGGGATCACACCCTGAGCCAGAGGCAGACGCTTAATGACTGTGCCACCCAGGTGCCCTAAGTTAGTTACCTATTTTGAAAAGATGAGTTGAGCCAATTGGATTCTCTTTATTAGGAGTATGAACTAAGAAATATGTAAATAATTGGCTGATTAGCAGTATAAAGTCAGATGTAAGGGTGGTAATATAAAANCCACCCAGGTGCCCTAAGTTAGTTACCTATTTTGAAAAGATGAGTTGAGCCAATTGGATTCTCTTTATTAGGAGTATGAACTAAGAAATATGTAAATAATTGGCTGATTAGCAGTATAAAGTCAGATGTAAGGGTGGTAATATAAAAAGAAAGGATACTGTACTCAACACCAAACCCCCCTCCCCAAATCCAATTAAAAAATGGTCAGAGGACCTCAATAGACATTTTTCCTAAGAAGGTCTATAGATGGCTAACAGCCACGTGAAGAGATGCTCAACATCACTAATCATCAGGGAAATACAAATCAAAACCACAATGAGATACCACCTTACACCTGTTAAAATGGCTAAAATTAGAATGACAAGAAATAACAAGTGTTGGTGAGGATGTGAAGAAAAAAGAACCCTTTGTGCACTGTTGATGGGAATGTAAACTGGTACAGCCTATGTGTTAAATGGTAAGGAGTTTCTCAAAACATTAAAAATAGAAATACCATATTATCCAAAAATTCTACTATTGGGTATTTATCTAAAGAAAATGAAAACAGTAATTTGAAAAGTGATATGTACCCCTATGTTTACTGCAGCATTATTTATAACAGCCAAGATATGAAAGCAACCTAAGTGTCTATCAATAGATGAATAGATAAGGAAAATGTGATTCACACACGTGCACAGACATACATAGGAATATTACGCAGCCATAAAAAGGGTAAGATTGTACCATTTGAGACATGGGTGGACCTAGACGGTATTATGCTAAGTAAAATCAGTCAGACAGAGAAAGACAAATACCATATGATTCCATTCATAAGTGGAATCTAAAAAAAATAATAAACAAAAAGCAGAATTAGACCTATAAATACAGAGAACAAACTGATGGTTTGCCAGAGAGGAAGAGGTTGGGCAAAACGGGTGAAGGGGAGAGGGAGATACAGCCCTTCAGCTGTGGAAGAATAAGTCACAAAGATAAAAGGCACAGCATAGGGTTATAGTCAATGATACTGTAACACCAATGTAACAGGCGAGATGATAGCTACACTTGTGGTGAGCATAGCATAACATATAAACATATCAAATCACTAACCTGTACACCTGAAGTTAATGTAAAGCTGTGTGTCAACCATACTCAAAAAAAAAAAAAAAGATAGTGTAGCAGCAATGAGCCATGTTAAAGCTAAAGTTAGAAAAAATAAAAACCATGAGTGGCTAAAGGAAGCATCTATAAGGTCTAGCTCTTAGAGAAACAGAAGAGGACAGAGATGTGTGGAGACAGGCAGAGTCTCCCTGAGAGACCATGACCATCTAAAGGAGATTCAGAGAGAAAAGATACCCTGATATCTTTCAAGTTATGGTTTATTGATGTCCATGTATTAACTCCTCTTTTATCTTAATATGAATGGGTTTCTGTTCCTTGCATCTTAAACTCCAACCCTAAGACAAGGACTAAAGCAAAGTCATGGAGGAGTCAAAATGCAAAGGGTTGCTCTGAAAAAGAAGGGAAAATCCAATCCTCAGTGATCTTAAGAAAGAAAGTAAGAATGGGTATTAATGCAGGAGTCAGAAGGAAGTCCATAGCTCAAACACATTTCTCAAAAAATGAGAAAGATTAAAATTAAATGAGTTGGAAAAGAACCACAAGTATTCATATTTAGGTCTTTAATCCATTTTGAAGTTATTTTTGTATATAATGTAAGAAAATGGTCCAGTTTCATTCTTTTACACGTAGCTGACCAGTTTACTGAACATCATTTGTTGAAGAGACTGTCTTTTTCTCATTGGATAATCTTTTCTGATTTGTTGAGATTAACTACCCATATAATTGTGGGTTTATTTCTAGGTTTTCTATTCTGTTCTATTGATCTATGTGTCAATTTTTGTGCCAGGACCATAAAGTTTTGATTACTATAATGAAGGAAATAATCAACAAAACTAAAAGGCAACCTATGGAATGGGAGAAGATATTTGCAAATGACACAACAGATAAAGGGTTAGTACTTCAAATATATAAAGAACTTAGACAACTCAACACCCAAAAAATAAATAATCCAATCTGAAACATGGGCTGAAGACAGGAACAGACATTTCTCCAAAGAAAACATACAGATGGCCAACAGACACCTGAAAAGATGCTCAACAGCATTCATCATCAAGGAAATGCAAATCAAAACCACAAGAAGAAATCACCTCATACATGTTGAATGGCTAAAATCAAACACACAAGAAACAGCAAATGTTGGCAAGCATGTGGAGACAAAGGAACCCTCTTGCACTATTGGTGGGAATGCAAACTGGAGCATCCACGTAGAAAACAGTATGGAGGTTCCTTACAAAGTTAAAAATAGAACTATCCTACAATCTAGTAGTCACACTACCAGGTATCTATCCCCCAAATACAAAAACACAAATTCAAAGGATACATGCACCCCTATGTTTATTGTAAAATAGCCAAATTATGGAAGCAGCCCAAGTGTCCATTGATAGATGAATGGATAAAGAAGCTGTGAGATATATATGTATCAAATGGAATATTATTCAGCCATAAAAAAGAATGAAATCTTGCCATTTGCAATGACATGGATGGAGCTAGAGAGCATAATGCTAAGTGTTAAGTCTGTCAAAGAAACACAATACCATATGATTTCCCTCATCTGTGGAATTTAAGAAACAAAACAAATGAGCAAAAAACAAAAACAAAACAGAGAGAGAAGGAGGCAAAGCAAGAAACAGACTCTCACCTACAGAGAACAAACTGGTGGTTGCCAGAGGGGAGGTGGGTGGGGGATGGGTAAAATAGGTGATGGGTACTAAGCAGTGTACCTGTGATGAGCACTGAGTAATGTATACAATTGTTGAATCACTGTATTATACGCCTGAAATTAATATAACACTGTATGTTAACTATACTGGAATTAAAATAAAATATTAAGCATCTACCTTCAGCTCAGGTCATGATCCCAGTGTCCTCCCAAGCAGGGAGCCTACTTCTCCCTCTCCTGCTCCCCTTACTTATGCTTTCTCTCTCTGTCTCTCAAAAGAAATAAGTAAAATCTTCAAAAAAAAAAAAGAAATTGAAGTGGTAGTCAAAGACCACTTCTCTCTTTTCTTTCAAGTTTTTTTTTTTAATTAAGTAAGCACTACTTCCAACATGGGTAGAGATTAAATGTCATGACCCTGAGATCGAAAATCATTGGTTCTACTGACTGAACCAGCCAGGCACCCCAAAGACCACTTCTCTTAAGAAACCCCAGGACCAGGTTATGTTTGTAGGTTCTACCAAATTTTTAAGACATATATAATTCCTATTTCACGTAAGTTGTTTCAGAAAATATGAAAAGAGCAAAAGGTACCCAAATTATTTATAAAAGCTAATATAATTCTGATCCTAATACAAGATAAAAATAATACTGCAAAAAACAATCTACCCACATGGTGAAAGTAGTATGGCAGAAAATAAGAATAGGACCTCATATTTGTTGAGGCAAAAATGTGTTCACTATTTGCAAAATCTTAAATCAGATTTGTAACATAAAGCAGTAAAATATATAACTAATACACTAGACAGTAATAATAACATTGCCTAAATTTCTACCTTAGTTATAAGCATGACCTTTTCTTTCTAATTCAGAATTATAATATATTCTCAGCGATTTTCAACAACTCTTCTTTTTACTCCCAATCTGTCCACTTCCCTTACTTGCCACTGTACTGTGCCACTGCCACTAATCCCTTATGTGTGTTAGGCTTGAACATGAACATCATGAACATCATGAACAGCTGCTCTGTCTCCTGTTTATTGGGGAGGAGGCTGGGCTTTCCTTTCTAAGTTGGTGAACTTCAGGTTAAAAGATCAGACTTCCCAAACCAGGATAAAAGTGAGAAGAGATAAGTGTCCTGGACAAGAAGATGTCTGCTACCAGTGCCCCCCGCCCCCCAAACCTGGTATGTCTAGTTAACTTGAGTTAGAATAATTTAGAAGCACTGGTTTATAAATCATGGGAATGAATGAAATTAGCAATATGTTCTTTCCTTTTGATTGTTGGGGTGTACAATCTTTCTCCTCATGGCTTCAGCATCTATTTCCTGCTAACCTGTGAAGATGACACAAAGCTAGAGATGTCTTTAAAAAAGAAATGCCAATCACAAACCATGTTGCTTTTCTGTTTTGTTATTTTAATTAGTAGGGAACCAGAAAAAAAACGTACTGTTCGCTTTACTTAATTCTACACTTTTGACTTGAGGTGATTTATTTCTTTACATTAGTATCATAGGGGTTAAAGAGTAGATCTGAAGCCTACTGAAAACAGATTAGGTGGCCATAAATTTAAAAGATTAGATAGGAATATTTTCCCACAGGATTGTCAAACTTCTCAGTTCCCTAAAACATGCAGGTAGTTTCTTTTTCCCTTTGTCCAGAAACTCTCACAGGAGTGAGAGCTGAATAATTTGTTAGAAGGCATTTATCTTTACCCTCTTTGGTCTCTATATAACCAAAAGTATATCAAAGGTCTGTGGCTTATATTTTTTCTAGAACTAATGACATCCCAGTAATGCAAAGCTAAAAGAAATACACCATAATTCCTAGTAGAGAATTACAGGATATATAAGAGGTTGAAGGGCAGTGAACTTTTTAAAAAGATTTATTTATTTATTTATTTTTAGGTGCAGAGAGAGAAAGAGAGAATCTCCAGCAGACTATTCACTGAGCGCAGAGCCCGACGGGAGGCTTGATCCCACGACCCTGATATCAAGACCTGAGCCAAAACCAAGAATCAGATGCTCAACCAACTAAGCCACCCAGGTGCCCTGGCAGTGAATTTTTTAAATGTAGTTTTAAACTGCTTCAATTTGCAATTACGCTGAATGAAGAAATGAAAGTGAATCTTTCATTGTAAATATTACCCCATAAATGAATACTAGACTAAAATATTTCTTTAAATACATCAGGAGATAATAATTCCAAAACTCATTGTAATGAGAAAGAATGGGACAGATTTTACAAATGCTGTCTATACTCCAGGCCTGACACAGACAAATACAGGGCAGCCATCCCGTAAAGGATGAAGGGAAGTTCCTCCAGTGAGCTAGCGTAGGGCAGACCATTTAGCACCAAGTCAGAGCTCAGGCTAGTTCTTTTTGGTTTAAGCTGTTGTTTGATTTTTTTGATTTAGAGCCACAATATAGATATAATACTAGTAAGAAGTAATTTGGAGAGATACTCAATATTATTTATCTTCAGGGAAATGCAAATCAAAAACACAATGAGATATCACCTCATACTTGTTAGAATATCTATCTAAAAGACAAGAAATAACAAGTGCACTGTTGTTGGGAATGTAAATTGTTGCAGCCATTATGGAAAACAGTATGGAGGTTCCCCAAAATATTAAAAACAGAACTACCATATGATCCAGCAATTCCACTTCTGGGTATTTATCCAAAGGAAAAAAACCACATTAATTTGAAAAGATGTATGTACCTCAATGTTCAGTGCAATAATATTTACAATAGCCAAGATATGGAAATTACCTGAGTCTATTGATGAATGAATGAATAAAATATGATATATATTTAATATATATTATTATTATATATATTATATAATATATAGAAATATCAAATCATTATAAAGTATACCTGAATTAATATAACATTATATGTGAATTATTCCTCAATAAACAAAAAGTAGTAATTTGAAGGATGAGACACAACTTAAAAAGGCAGGGAACAAAGCTCTTTCAGTACTCAGGGTATGGTGAACATCAGTGGTTCCTGAACTGTAGAGTGCTCAAGAATTACCACTGTCATTTGTTAAAATGCAGATGTCCAGACCAGACTGATGGTATTCTGATTGAGAAGCTATAGCATAGCATTTATTCATCTCTATTTTTTTAATGATTTTTTATTATATTATGTTAGTCACCATACAGTACATCCCCTGATTCCAATGTGAAGTTCGATGCTTCATTAGTTGTGTATAACACCCAGTGCACCATGCAATACATGCCCTCCTTACTACCCATCACCGGTCTATCCCAATCCCCCACCGCCCTCCCCTCTGAGGCCCTCAGTTTGTTTCTCATAGTCCATAGTCTCTCATGTTTCATTCCCCCTTCTGATTACCCCCCTTTTCTTTATCCCTTTCTTCCCCTACCGATCCTCCTAGTTCTTATGTTCCATAGATGAGAGAAATCATATGATAATTGTCTTTCTCTGCTTGACTTATTTCACTTAGCATTATCTCCTCCAGTGCCGTCCATGTTGCAGCAAATGTTGAGAATTCGTTCTTTCTGATAGCTGAGTAATATTCCATTGTATATATGGACCACAGCTTCTTAATCCAGTCATCTGTTGAAGGGCATCTCGGCTCCTTCCATGATTTGGCTATTGTGGACAATGCAGCTATGAACATTGGGGTGCATATGGCCCTTCTCTTTACTACGTCTGTATCTTTGGGGTAAACACCCAGTAGTGCAATGGCTGGGTCATAGGGTAGTTCAATTTTTAACTTTTTAAGGGACCTCCACACTGTTTTCCAGAGTGGCTGTACCAACTTGCATTCCCACCAACAATGTAGGAGGGATCCCCTTTCTCCACATCCTCTCCAACAATTGTTGTTTCTTGCCTTGTCTATCTTTGCCATTCTAACTGGCGTAAGGTGGTATCTCAGTGTGGTTTTGATTTGAATTTCCCTGATGGCTAATGATTTTGAACATTTTTTCATGTGTCTGTTAGCCATTTGTATGTCTTCATTGGAAAAGTGTCTGTTCATATCTTCTGCCCATTTTATGATTTGTTTATTTGTTTCTCGTGTATTGAGTTTGAGAAGTTCTTTGTAGATCTTGGATACCAGTCCTTTATCTGTGGTGTCCTTTGCAAATATATTCTCCCATTCCGTGGGCTGTCTCTTAGTTTTTTTGACTGTTTCCTTGGCTGTGCAGAAGCTCTTTATCCTGATAAAGTCCCATAAGTTCATTTTATCTTTTATTTCTCTTGCCTTTGGAGATGTGTCGTGAAAAAGGTTGCTCTGGCCGATGTCATAGAAGTTGTTGCCTATGTTCTCCTCTAGAATTTTGATGGATTCCTGTCTCACATTGAGGTCTTTCATCCATTTGGAGTTTATTTTTGTGTATGGTGTGAGAGAGTGGTCAAGTTTCATTCTTTTGCATGTAGCTGTCCAATTTTCCCAGCACCATTTATTGAAGAGACTGTCTTTTTTCCACCGGATGTTTTTTCCTGCTTTATCAAAGATTAGTTGCCCAAAGAGCCGAGGGTCCATTTCTGGGTTCTCTATTCTGTTCCATTGGTCGATGTGTCTGTTTTTGTGCCAGTACCATGCTGTCTTTGTGATCACAGCTTTGTAGTACAGCTCGAAATCCGGCATTGTGATGCCCCCAGCTTTGTTTTTCCTTTTCAACAGTTCCTTGGAGATTCGGGGCCTTTTCTGGTTCCATACAAATTTAAGGACTATTTGTTCCAGTTCTTTGAAAAATGTCCTCGGTATTTTGATCGGGATAGCATTGAAAGTGTAGATTGCTCTGGGTAGTATGGACATTTTAACTATGTTAATTCTTCCAATCCATGAGCATGGAATATTTTTCCATCTTTTTATGTCTTCCTCAATATCTTTCAAAAGTGATCTATAGTTTCTAGCATATAGGTCCTTTACGTCTCTGGTTAAGTTAATTCCAAGGTAACGCATGGTTTTTGGTGTTATTGTAAATGGGATGGATTCCCTAATTTCTCTTTCTTCAGTCTCGTTATTCGTGTATAGAAATGCAACTGATTTCTGGGCATTGATTTTGTATCCTGCCACCTTACTGAATTGTTCTATAACTTCTAATAGTTTGGGAGTGGATTCCTTTGGGTTTTCCATATAGAGTATCATGTCATCTGCAAAGAGAGACAGTTTGACTTCTTCTTTGCCGATTTGGATACCTTTGATCCCTTTTTGTCTTCTGATTGCTGTTGCAAGGACTTCTAGTACTATGTTGAATAATAGTGGCGAGAGTGGGCATCCTTGTCGTGTTCCTGATCTTAAGGGAAAGGCTTCCAGCTTTTCCCCATTGAGAATAATGCTTGCAGTAGGCTTTTCATAGATGGCTTTTATGAGATTGAGAAATGTACCCTCTATTCCTACACTCTGAAGGGTTTTAATCAGGAAAGGATGCTGTATTTTGTCAAATGCTTTTTCTGCATCAATTGAGAGGATCATATGGTTCTTGAGTCTTTTCTTGTTGATATGATGTATCACATTGATTGATTTGCGAGTGTTGAACCATGCTTGCATCCCAGGTATGAATCCCACTTGGTCATGATGGATAATCCTTTTAATGTACTGTTGGATTCTATTAGCAAGGATCTTGTTGAGGATTTTGGCATCCATATTCATTAGAGAAATCGGTCTGTAATTCTCCTTTTTGAGGGGGTCTTTGCCTGGTTTGGGGATCAAGGTAATATTAGCCTCATAGAATGAGTTTGGTAGCTTTCCTTCTGTTTCTATTTTTTGAAATAGCTTTAGGAGAATAGGTATTATTTCTTCTTTGAATGTTTGGTAGAATTCCCCAGGAAAACCGTCTGGGCCTGGAGTTTTATTATTTGGAAGGTTGTTTATCACTGACTCAATTTCTTCATAGTTAATTGGCCTATTTAAGAAATCTATTTCTTCCTGTTTCAGTCTTGGTAGTTTATAGGTTTCCAGGAAGGCCTCCATCTCTTCCAGATTGTTTAGTTTTTTGGCATATAGCTGTTGATAAAAGTTTCTAATAATCCTTGCAATTTCAATGGTGCTGGTCGTGACCTCTCCCTTTTCAGTCATAATTTTAATAATCTCAGTCCTTTCTCTTTGTTTTTGGACAAGTTTTGCCAGTGGTCTATCAATTTTATGGATTCTCTCAAAGAACCAGCTTCTAGTCCTGTTGATCTGCTCTACTGTGGTTCTGGTCTCTAATTCATTGATTTCTGCTCTAATCTTGGTCAACTCCTTCCTTGTCAGTGGGTTAGGCCTGTCCCTCTGTTGCTGTTCCAGTTTCTTGAGGTGAGAATATAGAAACTGCATTTTAGATTTTTCTATTCTTTTGAGTGAGGCTTGGATGGCTATGTATTTCCCCCTTAGGACTGCCTTTGCAGTATCCCATAGGTTTTGGACCGTTGTGTATTCATTCTCGTTGGTCTCCATAAATTGTTTAATTTGTTTTTTGATTTCCTGGTTTATCGAGTCATTCTTGAGCAGGATGGTTCTTAGCCTCCAAGTGTTTGAGTTTCTTCCAGGTTTTTCCTTGTGGTTGAGTTCCAATTTCAGAGCGTTGTGGTCTGAGAATATGCAGGGGATAATTTCAATCTTTTGGTATTGGCTGAGACCTGTTTTGTGTCCCAGAGCATGATCTATTCTTGAGAATGTTCCATGGGCATTTGAATAGAATGAGTATTCTTTGGTTCTGGGGTGTAGTGTTCTATATATATCTATGAGGTCCAACTCGTCGAGTATGGCATTCAAAGCCTTTGATTCTTTGCTTAGTTTTTGCCAGGGTGTTCTGTCTATTTCTGATAGTGGGGTGTTGAGGTCCCCTACTATTACTGTGTTCTTATCTATATGTCTCTTTATTTTGGTTAAGAGTTGGCTTGTGTATCTTGCTGCTCCCCTGTTGGGGGCATATATATTAATAATTGTCATATCCACTTGTTGAATACTTCCTTTAAGAATAATATAGTGCCCTTCTGTATCTCTCTCTATGGCCTCTAGTTTAAAATCCAGTCTATCTGATATGAGAATTGCTACTCCAGCTTTCTTTTGAGGTCCATTTGCGTGGAAGATGGTACTCCATCCCCTTACTCTAAGTCTGAATGCATCTTTGGGTTCAAAATGAGTCTCTTGTAGACAGCAAATGGATGGGTCATGTCTTTTTATCCAATCTGCAACCCTGTGGCGTTTTATGGGAGAGTTTAAGCCATTTAGATTGATAGAGATTATTGACAGATATGATTTTAATGATGCCATTTCTCTTTAAAGTCTTTGTATCGGTTGTGACTTGCTGCTCTGTATCACTCTTGGGGCCTTTTTACCTTTATAGAGCCCCCCTTAATATCTCCTGTAGGGCTGGTTTCGTGGTTACGAAATTGGTTAATGATTGGCGATTTTGGAACGTCTTTATTTCTCCATCAATTCTGAATGACAGCTTTGCTGGATAAAGGATCCTTGGCTGCATGTTTTTCTCTGAAAGAGCTTTAAAAATGCCCCCCCAAGCCTTTCTCTCATTCCAGGTCTCTGTAGACAGGTCTGACGTAATCCTGATACCTTTGCCTTGGTACGTGAGAAATTTCTTTGCCCTGGCCGCTTTCAATACTGTATCCTTGGATCTAATATTTGCGAATTGCACTATGACATGCCGTGGCGTAGGTTTGTCCTGGTTGAGCTTGGATGGGGTCCTCTCTGCCTCTTGGACACGAATGCTTGTTTCCCTTGCTAGATTAGGGAANATTTGGTAGAATTCCCTAGGAAAACCGTCCGGGCCTGGAGTTTTGTTATTTAGAAGGTTGCTTATCACTGACTCAATCTCTTCATAATTAATTGGCCTGTTTAANAATTGGCCTATTTAAGAAATCTATTTCTTCCTGTTTCAGTCTTGGTAGTTTATAGGTTTCCAGGAAGGCCTCCATCTCTTCCAGATTGTTTAGTTTTTTGGCATATAGCTGTTGATAAAAGTTTCTAATAATCCTTGCAATTTCAATGGTGCTGGTCGTGACCTCTCCCTTTTCAGTCATAATTTTAATAATCTCAGTCCTTTCTCTTTGTTTTTGGACAAGTTTTGCCAGTGGTCTATCAATTTTATGGATTCTCTCAAAGAACCAGCTTCTAGTCCTGTTGATCTGCTCTACTGTGTTTCTGGTTTCTAATTTATTGATTTCTGCTCTAATCTTGGTCAGCTGCTTCCTCGTGAGTGAATTAGGCCTGTCCCTCTGTTGCTCTTCCAGCTTCTTGAGGTGAGAATATAAAAACTGCATTTTAGATTTTTCTATTCTTTTGAGTGAGGCTTGGATGGCTATGTATTTCCCCCTTAGGACTGCCTTTGCAGTATCCCATAGGTTTTGGACTATTGTGCTTTCATTCTCGTTGGTCTCCATAAATTGTTTAAATTGATTTTTGATTTCCTCGTTTATCGAGTCATTCCTGAGCAGGATGGTTCTTAGNTCTTGAGCAGGATGGTTCTTAGCCTCCAAGTGTTTGAGTTTCTTCCAGGTTTTTCCTTGTGGTTGAGTTCCAATTTCAGAGCGTTGTGGTCTGAGAATATGCAGGGGATAATTTCAATCTTTTGGTATTAGTTGAGAACTGTTTTGTGTCCCAGAACACAGTCTATTCTTGAGAATGTTCCATGGGCATTAGAATAGAATGAGTATTCTTTGGTTCTGGGGTGTAGTGTTCTATATATATCTATGAGGTCCAACTCGTCGAGTATGGCATTCAAAGCCTTTGATTCTTTGCTTAGTTTTTGCCAGGGTGTTCTGTCTATTTCTGATAGTGGGGTGTTGAGGTCCCCTACTATTACTGTGTTCTTATCTATATGTCTCTTTATTTTGGTTAAGAGTTGGCTTGTGTATCTTGCTGCTCCCCTGTTGGGGGCATATATATTAATAATTGTCATATCCACTTGTTGAATACTTCCTTTAAGAATAATATAGTGCCCTTCTGTGTCTCTAACTATAGTCTTTAGTTTAAAATCCGATCTATCTGATATGAGAATTGCCACCCCAGCTTTCTTTTGAGGTCCATTTGCGTGGAAGATGGTACTCCATCCCTTTACTCTCAGTCTGAATGCATCTTTGGGTTCAAAATGAGTCTCTTGTAGACAGCAAATGGATGGGTCATGTCTTTTTATCCAATCTGCAACCCTGTGGCGTTTTATGGGAGAGTTTAAGCCATTTAGATTGATAGAGATTATTGACAGATATGATTTTAATGATGTTGCCAGTAAAGTCTTCGTTTGTATCGGTTGTGACATTCTGTTCTGTATTACTCTTGGGGCCTTTTTACCTTTATAGAACCCCCCTTAATATCTCCTGTAGGGCTGGTTTTGTGGTTACGAAATTGGTTAATGACTGGCGATTCTGGAACGTCTTTATTTCTCCATCAATTCTGAATGATAGCCTTGCTGGATAAAGGATCCTTGGCTGCATGTTTTTCTCTGAAAGAGCTTTAAAAATGCCCCCCCAACCCTTTCTCTCATTCCAGGTCTGTGTAGACAGGTCTGACGTAATTCTGATACCTTTGCCTTGGTACGTGAGAAATTTCTTTGCCCTGGCCACTTTCAATACTGTATCCTTGCATCTAATATTTGCGAATTGCTCTATGACATGACGTGGCGTAGGTTGTTGTGGTTGAGCTTGGGAGGGGTCCTCTCTGCCTCTTGGACACAAATGTTTGTTTCCCTTGCTAGATTAGAGAAGTTTTCAGCTACAATTTGTTCAAATATCTCTTCTAGACCTCTGTTTTTCTCCACCCCCTCGGGGATTAGGCATCTCTATTTTTAACAAACACCTCCAGGTAATTTTCATAGAACAGAAAGTTTGGATACAGTATGTTGAAAAACACTGGTGTATAATATAAAAAAGGAATAAAATATTTGGCAGTTCTCCAGTTGATTTTGTCAATAAAAAACAATCAAACCCCATAACAAAGACTTGGAATTTGGATTTATGCTGTGTTACTGTGTCTTGTCTACACTGCTCTTATTATAGAAATGGCTATAGCAATAAAGAAATGCGATATCATGTCTTTAAGAAAGCCCATTCTAACATGAATTTTGTCTACTTCATTAGAAAAATAGACATTTTCAATAAATAGCACCATTTTTATATTCAGAAAAAAATGAAGTAATTTCTACTTTGTGATAAAAAAAGTAAAACAGAAATTTATACCAGACTGAAGGAAGCTACAGAAAAAAAAATTTAATGTTCCATTTGTTTTTTAATAATTCGAGTTAGAAAGAACAGAAAAAAATACATATAAAGGTCAACAAATGTTATTTTATAGAATACATGTTGTGTATTTATATTCCTTGAGGAACAAATGCAAAACCTAAGACAAATGAATATTAACTGTTTTCAGAATAATGATTTGTAAATATTTGCTTTTATCTGACAAGTTTATCAATATGTCTATTAGCTTTCAGGCTATTAAGCTTTGACAAGATACAGACTAATTGAAGAAATATGACTATTGGAAAAATATCTGGAAGCTTCCATTAATTCTTACTTACATGCTTACTAATATCAGGCAGATGAACACATTAGATGGGAATGCTGCCTGCTGATAAGAAACTCGTTCTTTGTTTTAGGTGACGCCCAAAGTACATTACTTATGAAATATATGATGTCAAAAGAAAAGCATTCTAGAATCAAAAATTACTTTCAGGCCAGAAAAAGAGATTTAAATAGTATAAAATACATTAAATAATCTGGGTATTTGCTAAAATTCAATGCAGAGAAATATTAAGTCATTGAGTCATTCAGTCTGAGCAAAGCAAGAATATGTCAAAAATATACCTGGGCTGCAAACTGAACCTGAAAATTTTTGTTTGTTAGTGTGCTAAAATATAAACTCATGTGATACAACTATTTTTAGATATGAATTTTTTTGCCTAGTAAGAACTGTTCTTTAACATTGTTTTCTGAAACTTATCTAAAAAATAATCAACATTTCTCTAAGCCCTTTATGGAAGATAAAAAAACAACTTGAAACATACCTTGAGACTATCTAAGATTAAATAAAATATTCAGAAATCTCAAAACACTTTCTTCTCTGGTCTCTTCTATTATAAGGTTTATTGAAGAGTCCTGGGAGTTTCAACTTACTGATTTGAAATGCAGACTTTACAGACTTATGCAGAGTGATTTATGAATGTTCCTGTTAAGGTATATAACCATTCCTATCCTAATCAGGCTCTTTTATTTGCTTTTCTTAGAGAAATACTAAAAGGAATTCCCAAAGAGGTTAATAGGAAGAACATCTGAAAACCAAAAAGGGTAAGAGTGTGTGGTGCATGTTCTATTTAAACTTTTTAATTAAAAATTATTGCTATGGACTGAGTTGAGTGCCCCTAAAATTCTATTTTGAAGTCTTTAAACCCCCCCCCACTATGATAGCATTGGAGAGAGGACCTTTCAAGAGGTAATTAAGGTTAAATGAAGTCATAAGGGTGGGGTCCTTGTCCAATTGACAAGTGTCCTTATAAGAGGAGAAAGAGACATTAGGAGTGGGACAGCATGGAAAAGGCCATGTGAGGACATAGCAACAAGGCAGCTATCTGAGGCAAGCCAAGGAGAGAGACTCCAGGATAAAGCAAGGTGTCCTGCTGACACCTCGGTCCTGGACTTTAGCCTCCAGAATTATAAGAAAATAAGTATCTACTGTTCAAGTCATGCAGTCTGTGGTAGTTTGTACAGCAGCCTTATAAAACTATTATAATTATATTGTGTATATAACGTATATGTCATATATGCGAGTTACGAAGCATAATAATAAATGCCCATGGACACATACCTAACCTCTAATCTCTAAATTACTGCCCCAGAAAGCATCATTACTTTAAATTTTGTATTCATCATTCCTTTCCTTTTGAAAAAAAAAGTTTTACTACATACTTAGTGATCTCAAAACATATTTTGTTCTGTTGGTCAAGTTGTCTATCCTTCTGCCAACACCACACTTTCCTCAGTTCTCAACTTTGTAACAAATATTGTTATCTGACAGAACAAATTCATTTACCTTATTCTTCTTTAGGAGTCTGTTGGCTATTCTAGACTCTTTGCTTTCCCATGTAAAATTTAGACTCAAGTAGAGTTCCTCAAAAACCTCATTAGGATTTTTCACTGGAATCACATTGATCTATAAACCAATTTGGAAAAAACTGACATCTTGTCTATATTTAATCAAAAATACTACTGCAACTCTCCATTTAGACTTAATGTTCCTCAATAAAGTTTGTAGCTTTTTCATAAAGATCTTGCACACTTTTATTTCCTTGTATTTTATGTCTTTGTGGAGGTAGTAAGTAGTATCTTTTCTAACTTTTTTTTAGAGTTAGAAATGCCATTTATTATTGTATGCTGATTTTATAGTCAGTCTCCTTGCTAAACTCTCATTATATTTTTATAATGGGTTACCTATAAATTATTCTGAGTTTTCTTTCTTTGTAGATAGCATGCCATCTACAAAAGAATATAGTTTAATTTCTTCCTTTCTGAATGGTTATATTTGAAATTTCTTTTCTGTTCTTTTTGTAGGGACTCTGATCTCCACCACAATGTTAAATTGTCTTGTTCCAAATTTAAAGAAAATACCTATAGTAATTTATTGGTAAAAATGATATTTGCTGCATATTCTTGATAGATACCCTTTATCAAGTTAGGGAATCTTCCCTTCCTTTTCAGTTTTGCTAAGAGGTCTTTTTTCTCCTTCATGAATGAGTCAACTAAAATTAAAAAAAAAATCTATCGATGCATTACTAGGTATTTATCCAAAGGATACAAAAATGCTGATTTGAAGGGATACATGCATCCTGATGTTTACAGCAGCACTATCAACAGTAGCCAAATTATGGAAAGAGCCCAAATATCCACTGACTGATGAATGGATAAAGATGAAGCGTGTGTGCACGTGTCCGTGCGTGCACGTGTCCGTGCGCACGCGCACACACACACACAGGAATATTACTCAGCCATCAAAAAGAATGAAATCTTGCCATGTGCAACAACATGGATGGAACATGCATCCTGATGTTTACAGCAGCACTATCAACAGTAGCCAAATTATGGAAAGAGCCCAAATATCCACTGACTGATGAATGGATAAAGATGAAGCGTGTGTGCACGTGTCCGTGCGTGCACGTGTCCGTGCGCACGCGCACACACACACACAGGAATATTACTCAGCCATCAAAAAGAATGAAATCTTGCCATGTGCAACAACATGGATGGAACTAGAATCTATTATGTTAAATAGGTCATTTACTTATTAAGACAAATACGATTGTATTGATTTCACTCATATGTGGAATTTAAGAAACAAAACAGATGAACATAGAGGAAGGGAAGGAAAAATAAAATAAAATAAAAAGAGAGAAGGAGGAAGTCCATAAAAAGACTCTTAGAGATAGAGAACAAACTGAGGGTTGATGGAGGGGATGTGGGGGCTAAATGGGTGATGGGTATTAAGGAGGGCACTTGTGATGAGCACAGGGTGTTATATGTAAGTGATGAATTACTAAATTCTACTCCTGAAACCAATACTACACTACATGTTAACTAACTTTAATTTGCTATGCTAAATGATGGATACTCCCACCCTTTGACATTATGTTAAACCATACTTGCATTCTTTTGATGTCCTTCTTGATCATGATGTATTTTCCTTTTTTTATACATTGTTATATTCTGTTTTCTATTTGTGTAGGATTTGATATTAACATTCATAAATGAGAATGAACTGTACTTTTCCTTCCTCTTGCTGTTTTTGTTTGGTTTAAATATTACTGTTTTGATATAGATATATAGAGCTGGGTTTGGGACTAATTCTTCCTTTTTCTCTTTTCTATTAAAGTATGTAAATTTGAAATATCAGAAATATTTGAAAGACCAAAGGTCAGTTGTAACCATGTGAGACTTGTGTTTTATTTTTTTTAATGAGAAGATTTTAACAAAATATTTAATTCTTTAATGCTTATAGGAGTACCTTGGCTTTCAATTTTTTCTTGAGTCACTTCTGGTAAGGTATAATTCTTAGGATCTTGTGCATTTCACCTACGTTTTCACAATTTATTGGTATAAAGTGTCCAGAGAATCCTCTTATCTTTTAAATATCTACTTGATTTGTAAGTAGCATATTTTTACTCATAGTATTGTTTACTTATGATTTTTCTCCTTAATTTTTAACTGATTAAACTTTCAGAGGTTTATTGATTTTATAGATCTTTTTAAAAAAAGCAATTTCAGGCTTTGTTGATCCCATTTCTTTTTCATTAATTTCTATTCTCTGTTATCTCATTCTTACTTTTTTTTTTTAAGGTGTTGTTCATTTTCTAACTTATTGAATTGGAAGCCTATGTCATGAAATTTCAGCCACCCTCCCTTTTTAATGTAAGCATTTAAGGTTATGTACCCTATAAATTCAGTATGTTTAGTTTTTGTCTAGTTAAAAGTACATTTTTTTGGTTCATAAGTTATTATTTTTTAAAAGAAATTTCCAAATGTATAATCATTAAAAAATTTATCTTTTTGCTATTGACTTTTATGTCAGAAGATGTGGTCTGTAAGACAATTCTTTGAAATTTATTGACCTTTTGGACTAAAAATATAGTCAATTTTTGTAAATGGTTAATCACTTAAGAATGCATATTCTCTAATTGTTGGGTACACAGTTCTATGTAGACAAATGTACATTAAAATTTATTAAGATACTGATAAATTTCTTCCTTTAATTTTATTGAATTTTAATATATTTTGAGGTTAAGTTATTACATGTATGCAGGCTTAAGATTGTTGTATTTTTCTAGTGAACCGAACCTTTTATTATTATGCACTAAGGTCTCCTTATCTCTAGTCATTCTGGTTAAATTAAAATTGATACCCCAGCTTTTATTCATTTGGCATTTGCCCAGAGTAACTTTTTACTATTCTTTTATTTTCGATCTTTTTATGTCTTTATGTTTCCAGAATGTCACTAACTATAATTGCCAATGTATTTAGATTTGTTTCAAAAATCTTACCTTTTATATTTCATTTGTTCCACTTTTCCTACATTTAAAAAAGAAAAGCTCTCTTTCTGCCTTAAAAAAATGGACCGGTAAAGTTTTTATTTGTTTGAAACTTATTCCATTTTCTCCCTTCTATAAGATTGTGCATCAGGGGNTCTTCTTTTATAAGTTCCTTTAGTTTATGTCTGTTGGTGGTAAACTTTATGTGTTTGGTTATCTACCATTTTTATACCCTTGACTCGAAACAATGTTTAGTTAGGCACCCAATTTTAGGTTGAAAAGTATAGTTGATCCTTGAACAACATGGGGGTTGGGTTGTTGATTCCCCACAGTCAAAAATCTACATATACCTTTTGATTCCCCCAGAACTTAACTACTAATAGCCTACTGTTGACCAGAAACCATACCAATAACATTAACAGTTGATTAACACATATTTTGTATGTTATATATAGTCTTATATTTACTGTATTCTTATAATAAAGCAAGTTAGAGAAAAGTGTTATGAAAAAATCACAAGGAAGAGAAAATACAGTTACAGTACTGTACTGCATATATATAAAAAAAAACCCACATATAAGTGGACCTGTGCAGTTCAAACTCACGTTGTTCAAGGGTCAGCTATATTTTCTCTCAGCACTTTAATATTCCATTGATTTCTAGTTTCCATTGTTGCTGCTGAGAAGCCTGTTGTTCACATCATTGTTTCTTTTTAGATGATGTCGCCCCCCAAGGCTGCTTTTAGTATCTTTTCATTTTTAATTTCCTGTAGTTTTACCACAAAATTTCAAGGTCTTGATTTCTTTTTATTTCTCTTGCTTGTTATGTATTGTGCTTCTGCTATCTGTAGATATCTGCTATCTGTAGCCCTATTCATCACCATTTTTGGAAAATTATCAGTTATTGGCTCTTTAAATATTGTCTGCCCTTCATTTCCTCTATTATCTTGGTGGGAGTGTTTGATTAGTCCCAAAATTTCATATTTTAGCCTACAAATCTCTACTTTTACTTCATGTTTTTCATGTATTTGTCTTTCTCTGTTGTATTCTGTCATTTTAAAACATCTCTTCCAGTCTGCTAATTCTCTCTTCACCTGTGTCTATACTGATATATAACCCACTCAGAGGTCTACTTGTTTGCTGACTCTTACAGCCCTCATTCCCACTCTTCTATGCTCTGCTTTGTATTGAATGAGGTGAGGAGTCTGCAAATGCCTGCCCCCTCTGACAAGTTTCCTAATTAAATTCTTCCAGTAAGAGTCACTGGTGGAAGACTATAAGGAATGAATTGTTAGTGGGACAGTAGGGATAAGGTGATTCTGGAACCCAGTAGTTAGGGAAGAGGCAGTAACTTTTTGGCAATTCCAGCTCTTGTTGAAGTGACACCACTTTGGTGAATTCAAAAGTAATTACAACAATATCTCAGTGGATTTAGGCTTGCAGGCTCCAACCAAGGAATGTTAGCTGCTTCTGAGCACTAAATATTACTCTTTTTTCCTTTTTATTTGCTCTGCCAGTTATCCTCCCTTCATTTTTCTAGTTCTTTCTAATAACCTGTGTAGCCAATTCCCTGTATTAAATTGTCCCTTTAAGATAATTGGAATAATTTCTATTTTATTGACTTAGTACTGACCAATATATCTATTTATTAAAATTTTCTTTTTCATTGGCAATTATATATTCACTTTTGTTAAGTTCTATTCTGCCAGCTTATTTTTTTAAACATTTCAAATTTGTTCTTATATATTTTGTATCAGCTAATTGCAATACCTTCAGTCCTTGGTGGGGGGGGTGGTCTATATCTGAAATTTGTCTTTTCTGCTCTCACTCATGGTGGCTTATTTCCATATGTGTTTGGTGGATTTTAATTATGAACTCATTTTTGGTTGACAAAATCTGTAAACAAAACAAAACAAGAGGACAAAAACCCGCACCTTAAGGGAGAATTATTTCTTCTAGCTTCTCTGTCTTGTTACTGGCCTATAGTTTTTTTCTGGATTAAGTGTTGTTATTCTCGTTTACCATTGAGAAGACCCCACCTGTCATATGTTTATTGTTTATACTTTAGTTTCAGTCCAAGTTTTTTCCTTCCTTGCTTAAGATTTTACCTCTACCTGTGGAACTTAGCAATGAGGTAACATTATGTTTTACACAAGATTTGATTATTTTGTATTAAGGCAGCTCTTCAGAGTAACCTGTTAACACTGTTAAAAAAAGATGTCTTCATACTGATTTTCTACTTATTTCACTCCTGTGCTATTTGAATATTTTGAAATTGGTGTTATTTTTATAATAAAAGCTCTAGTTCCTAAAAAACTTTAACATAGCAATGCAGTCTTTAGCAAAAATGTCTTACATTATTTTTTCCAAATAAATATTTCCTTTAATTTTAACAACAACAAATAAAGTATTAACATCATTTTCTTATGTTTAATATTTTTATATGTTGTATCTCAATTTCTCTAAATCTTTTTCATTTGGTAAAATAATATGTAAAATTTAAATCTCACAAAGATTAAAAATAGAAGATGTAAGCCACACAAAAAAATTTACTTTCCAAATAGGACATTAGACAGCCAATAATTATATGTTTGTAATTATCTAATCACAAATTTGTAAATAAGTGTTTTTCCTATGTATATATTATTAAAAAATATCTAAGATATACCAAATTCTAAGTGATTTTTAATTAGATTAATGGACACTACGAAGATGCATTACAATAAAGCTTGCCAAAATTAATAAATAAAAATGTATTCATTAGAGTTAGTGAGTTATTTCAGGATAATACAAGATAAACATTTCTCTCTCTCTTTTTTAATAATAGAAAAACCTTAAGTATTTCTGGTAAGAAAGAGAAAGTTCTAACAGCTGAGAGCTATTTATGATATAGTATAAAAACTGAAACTACGCTGATAAAAAGTTGAATTATTTATCCTACTTAAAAGCAATATGAAAAGAAATTTAATCATGCCCTCATACTTGCAAAGCTATAACTTATTAAGCTGTAAAAGAAATGCTTAATGTAAGGAAATTAGATGTTACTCTTCAATTTTGGAAAGGTATGCTCCTAAACTCTTAAAACAGGTTAGCAATTTTGGAGGTTAATTTGAAAAAGTAGCAATATGATTCAGGTCAACTTTGAAATTTATCAAAAACCAAAGGTCATTAAACTGATTTTTTACTATTTTATCTTTGCTTAGAATAATTAAGGATTAATATATAAAACCATTTCACTCACATAAACTATCATTTTTAAGGAATGAAAATATATATAAATTAATGAGTGCTGCAGAATTCATTAAAAGAAAAAGAATTTATGTGGCTTATCTATAGTTCCTTGTAATGCTCTGAATTTCAAAAGGAAATGCAGGAAGGTTTTTAAAAGAGGGTTTTCAGACTCAATCCCAAGTCCTGACTACATAATTGATAATTTCTATATTGTGGGAACATCTTTTCAAGTAAATGTAATGTAATGACAAAATGGAAACTTTTATTTCATTTGTTCTCACGATAACCTTAAGAAATACGTACTCAATTCAGCAATCTCTGAAGCACAAAGTTTAAATTCAAACTATGATCCAACTGATTTTCCTCCCTTCCTTCCTTCCTGTAGGTTCCCACTATCAAGACTATCCTTGGAGAGGGGAGAGGATACAGAATATTTATACTGACAGAAGGGGAGAAAGACAAAGTGAAAGGGAAGTACTGGAGGAAGCAAGTAAATTACTAAAGGCCTACAAAGAAGAGATAGCTTTTCAACCTCCTATTTAGATTTATATAGTTTCATACATTTTGAGAAAAGAATTTAGAGGAAGCAGTGAGAGACCTACAATTACAACATCAATGGTCAGACTCCAAGAAGCAGAGAAAAAGTAGTCAAAGATGGCATCTATTGGGGCGCCTGGGTGGCACAGCGGTTGAGCGTCTGCCTTCGGCTCAGGGCATGATCCCGGCGTTATGGGATCGAGCCCCACATCAGGCTCCTCCGCTATGAGCCTGCTTCTTCCTCTCCCACTCCCCCTGCTTGTGTTCCCTCTCGCTAGCTGTCTCTGTCTCTGTCGAATAAATAAATAAAATCTTTTTTAAAAAAAAGATGGCATCTATTTATTTGCATAAATTGTTCATAAGCAAAGACAGAGTTGCTTCTTAGTGGCCTTCAACCGTCAATGATTTAGTATCCTAGGGAACATCTGTCAATGTCTGAAAGCAAGTTTGATTATCATTCTGGGTGTGTGTGTGTGTGTGTGTGTGTGTGTGTATACAAACACTTGCAAGCATGCTACTGGCAACTAGTGGGTAGAGGCCAGAGATGCTGCTAAACATGCTACAATGCACAGGACAGCCCCAACAACAAAGAATTGTCCATTCCAAAACATCAATAGTGCTGAGGGTGAGAAACCCTGCCTTATAATTGCAGATGTGCTCCTCTCATTCAAGCATGAGTGATGGTTAGAAGAGCTAACATTTGGTAGAAGTGGCTCACTAAGAAAATAATTTAGGTGCTGACTGAAGGCAAAAATTGGGACAAATTTCCCAGAGAAAGACAATGACCTGAACCTGACCCCTAGAAATTTTAAATGATGCAATGAAGATTTAAGATGAAAATTAATCTAGTACACTATTATCTGTGGATACTGGTTACCTATGGTTTTGAATGTTTTCCTTATACGGGTAGACTGTCTTATTGTGCTTTGTAGATACCGTGTTTTTTTACAAATTGAAGGGTTTTGGCAACCCTACATTGAGCAAGTCTATCAGCACCATTCTTCCAACAGTATTTGCTGTTGTGTGTGTTCCGACTGTTCTGGTGACAGCTGTTTTCCTGTCTCTCTCCCTCTTCTCGGGCCATCCTATTCCCTGACATACAGTAATATGAAAATTAGTCCAATTAATAATCCTATAACGGCCTTTCAGTGTTCAAACGAAAAAAGGAGTCAGTTGCTGTGGCAAACTTCATTGTTGTCTTGTTTTAAGAAATTGCCACAGCCACCTCAACCTCAGTAGCCACCACCCTGATCTGTCGGTAGCCATCAACATCAAGGCAAGACCTTCCACCAGCAAAAAGATGACAACTTGCTAAAAGCTTGGATGATGGACAGCATTTTTTAGACCTAAAGTTTTCTTAATTAAGGTGTGTACGTTGTTTTTTTGGACAGAATGCTATTGCACACCCAATAAATCATAGTGTAGTATAAACATAACTTTTACATGCATTGGGAAACACAGAAATTTATTTGACTCATTTTATTGTACTATTTGTTTTATTGCAGTGGTCTGGAACTAAACCTGAAATATCTCTAAGGTATGCCTGTATTTTGTTAATTTTCTATAGTATGATTCCAGTTTTCTTAAGGCAGAAATCCGAAAACTGGCATTCCCAGACTGTCTTACAGCTATGTAAATAAATACCCTAGGTTCCAGCAATCGAATTCACAAAGTATGATTTTCAACTGGAGGCAAGCAACCTGAGGGTACAACTCCTTTTGGAGGACTTGATTTGTTGGTGGAGATGTCAGGTTCTTTGGGGATGACAGTGGCATTCAGACTGATGTATCTTAAGTGCTTGGTGCCCGTGGAAACAGTGTTTTGCTACAAGAGCTTCTGGAATATGCTCGTGCAATGTTACTAACTGGGTAACTTCAGAGCTGCTCTCTGGGCCTGCTGGAGTCTATTAGCTACCTAATTAATAACTTTCAACATGTCTCCTTTATTGTTAAACTGGCCAGAGAGGATTATATTATTTGTAATAAAGAATCTTGACTGAACAAAAATGTATGATTTAAAAATATTTCTTCCCTAAACTCCTTAGCTGCTAATAAAGTTACTAAAGTATCAACAGTAAGCCTAAGACATGCTATTAAACTATGGTATTTTGGATCTGTGCTTACAGTATTCTCATTAAGAACATGTATAATACTTTGGAAAGGATGCTAAAATAAGAGAAAAGTCCAAGGCTGTGGCATTCACGATCAATATTTAATATAGTATTTATATAGAGCAGGCATTAAATAAGGTTAGCTAAGAGGTTACCTTGAATTCAAAATAAATTCACTATACTGGAATAGTGTCAAGTATTTAAAATAGTATTGTTTTCTAGTACATCTGCATGAGAAATCATCTTTTTCAGTATCCCAACATCCCGAGAGGATGTACTCTGTCTTTCGTACCTCAACTCCAGGGCAAGGGAACAGAATGGTCACCTTCAGGCTCTCCTACTATGGGAAAACACTAAAATGAAAGGTCAATAGGGGCTAAGCCTTTATTATCTTCTCTTTAATATCACTTTAAATTTTAGGTTCTACTTAGAAAGTGTTCAATAGGCAATTGCTAACTAATTGTAATTTATGGAGGTTAAAAAAATACCCTCAAAAACAGGACACCTTAGTAAGACTCATAAAAAAGAAAATACAGAACCTGGTATCATATTGCTTAGTATGGCTCCAAGGGGTTTTTACATTAATAAATGATAAGATGATTGAGGGTTGTTAAATACCTACTTATACATTCAGAATTGTTCTGACTTCTTTGTAATAAAAAAAATACATGAGTACATGCAAATTCATGTCTGTAAACACATTCACATATATAAAGATTCTTATATCTCTGCAACAAACAGTCCTGTGTGTTATGTACTGGCCTCTAATACTGGCAAACTGGCATCTAATATGGTTCTCCGACCCAATCAAATATTTCAGTATATTATGTCAGTAAGGTAATCAGCTAAGCCTAGATTCAACATTTAAAAGGAATTTTTGCACTAAAAAAGGAGAGTGTGGAGGAAAGCCACAAAGTCAATAACAGTATTATGAATAATTCTAATTAGTAAGTACTAAAAAAAAAGAAAAAAAGGATTGAGTTACCTGATGACTACTGAGGGTATTTTATTTGGTTAATGTTTTTACTGAGGATCTTCCAATAAATGTAACTGGTTTCAGAGTCTCCCAAAAAAAGTGACTTGCATTTAGATGGAAGCTTGTTCATCTACGTTCAGCCATCATCAATATTTATATAATATCAATACTGTTTGTTTGAGATTTTCAAATCTTAAAGGTTCTAACATACTTTGATCCAGAAAGTTTTATGGTTTATCAGTTATTGGAAAGATAATGGATGTAATGTATAATAAATGAAAGCAAAAATGGCATTTGTATGGCCTCTTCTTTCAATAACAAATACAGAAGAACATGTTTGTATTTTTGCCCATATCAGATACAAGTCAACAAGGATCATTACTACATTAGGTCATTATCTCGTTATTCAATATGTACTTTTCACTGTAATGAAATACTATCACTGAACAAGAGCTATTATAGCTTGAATTGAGTGAAATCTACCAAAGTCATGAGTAGAAATAAAAAATAAGTAAACAAAAAATCTTATCAAAGATACTATCTCTTGAAAGAAGACTTAGTTGAAAGATGGTTTCTACATAGCCTAGATTCTTTAAGTATGTGCCCTTTCCTTATGCTTCCACACACTTTTGAAAACATTTCTTTTTCCATGAATAAAGATGTTAATTGAAAAAAAAGATACTATCTGCTCCCTGAAAAATTCATATATATATATATATATTAGAAAGTATTTATTTATTTATTCATTATTATTATTACTTTTTAAGTAATCCAACATGGGGCTTGAACTCACGACGCCAAGATCAAGTGTCGCAGGCTCTACTGATGAAGCCAGCCAGTGCCCCTGCTCCCTCAAAAATCTGAATAGTTAATCCTATTCAAAAATTAGGTCTGCTTGCTTTCTTGTAATATGATAGAACTAATTTTCAGTGTTTACTGAAGTCTGTTTTAACCAAAGTTAAAATTTAATTTTGTATCCATATCAACACATAATTCTTTTAAAAATTAGGTAAGGACTATATACAGCTAAACTATGTGTTTTTTTCCAGCATGCAACTACAGGAAGTTTTCATTACACTAGGGAAAGCTAATTAGAACAACCGCTCAAAGGCTAAACTGCTGTTCCTCAGTTCCCCTGCTAGCAAAGCTGCTGGAAATCAGAGGCAGAATTGTAGGAAACACAAATCGCTGCCCAACCTCTCAACCTTAAGTACTGGTGACTTTCCACTAAATTTTTCTGCATGATATTTAACCATCAAACTCCTCAAAATTCTTGAGCCCACTTTATTTTCTTTCATTACCTACTTCACTTGAGTTTATGTTCTCTTTGCTAATCTTTCCCACCTTCTTACCTTTCATCTTAATTTCTGTGTTCCCACTTTTTCTTGTATTTAGAAATCTCTCTCTCTGTTCAAGGCTGTTTCTCTAACATAACCACTACTTTTCGGAAACACTGCAAAATAACAGTTTTCCTACTGGTGATGGCTCACAATATAATAATGATTTACTGTCCTCCACACACAAGGATGAAGGTAATGATCCAACTATACTAGTAGGCCATGAGTTGGAGTTGGCTTTTTAGTAGTAATAGATAGATTTTCATTAATGAACCCATA
Source organism: Ailuropoda melanoleuca (assembly GCF_002007445.2). NCBI lineage: Eukaryota > Metazoa > Chordata > Mammalia > Carnivora > Ursidae > Ailuropoda > Ailuropoda melanoleuca. Next base: position 119,995,101 of record NC_048219.1, on the reverse strand, counting down.
TTGTTCTCCCTGGGTACCTCAGAAAGCCAATGATCTGTATGAATGGTATGGCCTGAATTGGTGTATACCAGTTAACTAGAAAGAGCTTAACAATCAGAAGAAATAAGGCAAATATTTTCTTAGGAAAAAAAGTCCACTATTATTATTTTAGGTATGTAACACAAATGACAAGATTGTATTTGTTCTTGCATTTAGCATATCACAGACATTCAATAAATTCAATAAATTGCTAGTGTTAATGAGATTAATGTTTATCTTGAAATATATTGATTTGGATCACAAAATTCAGCTCATATTTTTCTGATCCCATCTTTGGTAATCAAAATCACTGACTTCCAAACTACCCAGTATAGGTTAGGAACTCTTACTACATATCTTGATAGCACATTGTATTACTTTTATCACATTTATTTTACTGCATTCTCATGGTTCAGTTTGCTTGTCACAAGCAACTTGAGAATGGGGATATATCTTCTATGCCTGAAACTTTAATCCAACCATTGTACTTATCATGAATGTATGTGATTTATGCTGAATGAATGAATGAATGAATGAATGATTGAATACAAGCCAAAGAAGCTTTTTTAACAGGGCATTCAATAACTAGTGAATTTAATACATTCGTTTTTTTTTTTTTTTTATAGGAAGGTCACTAGACGGATGAGAGTCTTAAGAAAGTCTTATAATGATATCATGGGGGAAAAATCATTGGAAAAAAAATCACTTTTTATATTCCCAATTGAGCTATTTCTTTGGACCCAAACCAGTTAGGAGGTTAAAGAACCAAAAATGGCCTGCATAGGAAGTATAAGAAAATGATAAAAACATCTGAAGTGACACACACCTTACCTTGAGATTCTGTGTCTTTCTTTCCCACTCTAAATTATGAATTTCTTACTAAAAGATGAAACAGTTTAGAGAAGCTTTAGCAAAATTCTGAAAATCTTTAAGTTCTGGAATTAACCTAGTATTTATAGCCTAGATTCCTAGAGCATTTTTTCCCTCCATCTGCTGGTTGTTGATATCGTATAACCTTATATTCAGATTACAGAAACACAGCAAGAATGAATTTCTCTTTTTTAATATATTGCAATAAAATTCTCGCTTCAAATCTTGGTGTGAGACACTCACTAAAAAAATCTGAATGAAAAAAAAAGTAGGTCAATATTGGAGCTGAATCCTTTCTTATGTAAATAAGAGCTCCAAGACTTAATTCTACAAAATAATTTTACACGATGCCACATGACCATTTTCTCAGATAAATCATACAGTCATTAAAAGGGCAAAAGTATTATCGACATGTTTTATATAATACATTTGGAATGTAGACTATAAAGTTCTTGGTGGAATTAAAAAAAACCTAGTTTATTTGCTGAAATGGCTTATATATTTACTTTTCCTTAGAAAGCTATTAAATTTTCTGTGAGGAAACACTCCTTCATCTCTTTTAATGTTTATAATGCTAAGAGTAATAATATTCCTTCCTATACAGAAGCATCAAAACAATTTTAAAAGCCTGCTTCAGGGGTGCCTGGCTGGCTCAGTTGGGAGAGCGTGCAACTCTTGATCTTGGGGTTGTGAGTTTGGACTCATGTTGGGTGTAGAGATTACTTAAATAAATAAAAAACTAAAAATGAAAAAACCTACTTCAAACATACTCACGTATTCACACATACATAGTCCTTCTTAGTTTCATACATAGTCCTTCTTAGTTTACCTCTCTTACTTACATTTTTGATTTGGTGTAGACAATTGTATTAAAAAATGAATCAGGTGATATCTGAATCTATGACAGCCTTTGCCTCTTGATTGTCTATTAAATGGTAAATAACTTCAAAAAGTTAAACTAAAGTACAATTTAGTCCTCTGGATTTTCCTTTGACTTGCCAACTCTCAATGTCAAACAACTAAAAAGTAATATTTGACTTCTGAACAGAAAAAAAATACTGATTTGTTTATAAAGACAATATATCTTATGAATACAAAGAAGGCAGAATTTGAGAAAGATGAAGTAAAATTATGTTTTATATGTATATATGTATAAATATATACATAATATGTGTGAATAACATACATACTATAAATACACATATAGTGCCCAGTGAAAAAATTGTGAAGTACAAAAAATATTAAAAATTGAGGTTATTTTAATAATTATCCTCCTTTAGAAATAAAATGTACTATAGTAATTTATGACACAAAGCAAGTATCAAAAACTAGGCAATTTCTTAATAGAAAGCCCTTTTAAAAAACATGTTTCTCAATTTAATACATAATCTATCACCTTTATAGAGTGGTGACAATGATTTATTATAAACTGTAGAGGGCAAAAAAGGTTCCTGGACAAAGCTTTTGTTACACTTAAATTAGCCAGGTAAAGTGGGGCATGAAGAATAAGTAAATGTATGGCAGGTNAACTGTTTTTACTGAGGATCTTCCAATAAATGTAACTGGTTTCAGAGTCTCCCAAAAAAAGTGACTTGCATTTAGATGGAAGCTTGTTCATCTACGTTCAGCCATCATCAATATTTATATAATATCAATACTGTTTGTTTGAGATTTTCAAATCTTAAAGGTTCTAACATACTTTGATCCAGAAAGTTTTATGGTTTATCAGTTATTGGAAAGATAATGGATGTAATGTATAATAAATGAAAGCAAAAATGGCATTTGTATGGCCTCTTCTTTCAATAACAAATACAGAAGAACATGTTTGTATTTTTGCCCATATCAGATACAAGTCAACAAGGATCATTACTACATTAGGTCATTATCTCGTTATTCAATATGTACTTTTCACTGTAATGAAATACTATCACTGAAAAAGAGCTATTATAGCTTGAATTGAGTGAAATCTACCAAAGTCATGAGTAGAAATAAAAAATAAGTAAACAAAAAATCTTATCAAAGATACTATCTCTTGAAAGAAGACTTAGTTGAAAGATGGTTTCTACATAGCCTAGATTCTTTAAGTATGTGCCCTTTCCTTATGCTTCCACACACTTTTGAAAACATTTCTTTTTCCATGAATAAAGATGTTAATTGAAAAAAAAGATACTATCTGCTCCCTGAAAAATTCATATATATATATATATATTAGAAAGTATTTATTTATTTATTCATTATTATTATTACTTTTTAAGTAATCCAACATGGGGCTTGAACTCACGACGCCAAGATCAAGTGTCGCAGGCTCTACTGATGAAGCCAGCCAGTGCCCCTGCTCCCTCAAAAATCTGAATAGTTAATCCTATTCAAAAATTAGGTCTGCTTGCTTTCTTGTAATATGATAGAACTAATTTTCAGTGTTTACTGAAGTCTGTTTTAACCAAAGTTAAAATTTAATTTTGTATCCATATCAACACATAATTCTTTTAAAAATTAGGTAAGGACTATATACAGCTAAACTATGTGTTTTTTTCCAGCATGCAACTACAGGAAGTTTTCATTACACTAGGGAAAGCTAATTAGAACAACCGCTCAAAGGCTAAACTGCTGTTCCTCAGTTCCCCTGCTAGCAAAGCTGCTGGAAATCAGAGGCAGAATTGTAGGAAACACAAATCGCTGCCCAACCTCTCAACCTTAAGTACTGGTGACTTTCCACTAAGTTTTTCTGCATGATATTTAACCATCAAACTCCTCAAAATTCTTGAGCCCACTTTATTTTCTTTCATTACCTACTTCACTTGAGTTTATGTTCTCTTTGCTAATCTTTCCCACCTTCTTACCTTTCATCTTAATTTCTGTGTTCCCACTTTTTCTTGTATTTAGAAATCTCTCTCTCTGTTCAAGGCTGTTTCTCTAACATAACCACTACTTTTCGGAAACACTGCAAAATAACAGTTTTCCTACTGGTGATGGCTCACAATATAATAATGATTTACTGTCCTCCACACACAAGGATGAAGGTAATGATCCAACTATACTAGTAGGCCATGAGTTGGAGTTGGCTTTTTAGTAGTAATAGATAGATTTTCATTAATGAACCCATATTGTTCTCCCTGGGTACCTCAGAAAGCCAATGATCTGTATGAATGGTATGGCCTGAATTGGTGTATACCAGTTAACTAGAAAGAGCTTAACAATCAGAAGAAATAAGGCAAATATTTTCTTAGGAAAAAAAGTCCACTATTATTATTTTAGGTATGTAACACAAATGACAAGATTGTATTTGTTCTTGCATTTAGCATATCACAGACATTCAATAAATTCAATAAATTGCTAGTGTTAATGAGATTAATGTTTATCTTGAAATATATTGATTTGGATCACAAAATTCAGCTCATATTTTTCTGATCCCATCTTTGGTAATCAAAATCACTGACTTCCAAACTACCCAGTATAGGTTAGGAACTCTTACTACATATCTTGATAGCACATTGTATTACTTTTATCACATTTATTTTACTGCATTCTCATGGTTCAGTTTGCTTGTCACAAGCAACTTGAGAATGGGGATATATCTTCTATGCCTGAAACTTTAATCCAACCATTGTACTTATCATGAATGTATGTGATTTATGCTGAATGAATGAATGAATGAATGAATGATTGAATACAAGCCAAAGAAGCTTTTTTAACAGGGCATTCAATAACTAGTGAATTTAATACATTCGTTTTTTTTTTTTTTTTATAGGAAGGTCACTAGACGGATGAGAGTCTTANAAGAAGCTTTTTTAACAGGGCATTCAATAACTAGTGAATTTAATACATTCGTTTTTTTTTTTTTATAGGAAGGTCACTAGACGGATGAGAGTCTTAAGAAAGTCTTATAATGATATCATGGGGGAAAAATCATTGGAAAAAAAATCACTTTTTATATTCCCAATTGAGCTATTTCTTTGGACCCAAACCAGTTAGGAGGTTAAAGAACCAAAAATGGCCTGCATAGGAAGTATAAGAAAATGATAAAAACATCTGAAGTGACACACACCTTACCTTGAGATTCTGTGTCTTTCTTTCCCACTCTAAATTATGAATTTCTTACTAAAAGATGAAACAGTTTAGAGAAGCTTTAGCAAAATTCTGAAAATCTTTAAGTTCTGGAATTAACCTAGTATTTATAGCCTAGATTCCTAGAGCATTTTTTCCCTCCATCTGCTGGTTGTTGATATCGTATAACCTTATATTCAGATTACAGAAACACAGCAAGAATGAATTTCTCTTTTTTAATATATTGCAATAAAATTCTCGCTTCAAATCTTGGTGTGAGACACTCACTAAAAAAATCTGAATGAAAAAAAGTAGGTCAATATTGGAGCTGAATCCTTTCTTATGTAAATAAGAGCTCCAAGACTTAATTCTACAAAATAATTTTACACGATGCCACATGACCATTTTCTCAGATAAATCATACAGTCATTAAAAGGGCAAAAGTATTATCGACATGTTTTATATAATACATTTGGAATGTAGACTATAAAGTTCTTGGTGGAATTAAAAAAAACCTAGTTTATTTGCTGAAATGGCTTATATATTTACTTTTCCTTAGAAAGCTATTAAATTTTCTGTGAGGAAACACTCCTTCATCTCTTTTAATGTTTATAATGCTAAGAGTAATAATATTCCTTCCTATACAGAAGCATCAAAACAATTTTAAAAGCCTGCTTCAGGGGTGCCTGGCTGGCTCAGTTGGGAGAGCGTGCAACTCTTGATCTTGGGGTTGTGAGTTTGGACTCATGTTGGGTGTAGAGATTACTTAAATAAATAAAAAACTAAAAATGAAAAAACCTACTTCAAACATACTCACGTATTCACACATACATAGTCCTTCTTAGTTTCATACATAGTCCTTCTTAGTTTACCTCTCTTACTTACATTTTTGATTTGGTGTAGACAATTGTATTAAAAAATGAATCAGGTGATATCTGAATCTATGACAGCCTTTGCCTCTTGATTGTCTATTAAATGGTAAATAACTTCAAAAAGTTAAACTAAAGTACAATTTAGTCCTCTGGATTTTCCTTTGACTTGCCAACTCTCAATGTCAAACAACTAAAAAGTAATATTTGACTTCTGAACAGAAAAAAAATACTGATTTGTTTATAAAGACAATATATCTTATGAATACAAAGAAGGCAGAATTTGAGAAAGATGAAGTAAAATTATGTTTTATATGTATATATGTATAAATATATACATAATATGTGTGAATAACATACATACTATAAATACACATATAGTGCCCAGTGAAAAAATTGTGAAGTACAAAAAATATTAAAAATTGAGGTTATTTTAATAATTATCCTCCTTTAGAAATAAAATGTACTATAGTAATTTATGACACAAAGCAAGTATCAAAAACTAGGCAATTTCTTAATAGAAAGCCCTTTTAAAAAACATGTTTCTCAATTTAATACATAATCTATCACCTTTATAGAGTGGTGACAATGATTTATTATAAACTGTAGAGGGCAAAAAAGGTTCCTGGACAAAGCTTTTGTTACACTTAAATTAGCCAGGTAAAGTGGGGCATGAAGAATAAGTAAATGTATGGCAGGTGGGGTGGAGGTTGGGGAGAGAATAGATGTAGTAGTTTTATGTGTCTTTTGAAATAGCTGTCTATTGTATATCCTCTAAGTGCATTCAAATATTAATATTAAAATATTAATACCCTGAGTTCATATGGTACATTTAACATAAAGAATTTAACATGCTCACAAATATACTATAAATGACCTTTTCTTGATGGAGGGGAATTATTAACCATCATATTAATTTTGCTTCATAATTTTATCAGTTTGGACAAAGAGCAAGGGATACATATTTAAGGTTTGGCCTTTTCCTTTACATACTTGGAGTAATTTGACCCATTATACTGAAGTAGGCTTTAACTCTCAGTGGGCATACTCAAGCTCAAAGAAAGTATTACAACTTTTTATTTCAGTATATATCAAACTTAGAGAAATGTTACAAGAATAGGATGAGGAACTCTCCAGAAACTTCATCCAGATTCCTTACTTGTTCAATTTGCCCCATCTGCTTTGTCCTCTAAGTATCTAATTTCTTCTTTCAAGAGTAAATTGGAATAATGTGTCAATTCACCTCTAAAACTTTGATAAGCATTTCATGGATATTCTTTTACATAACAACAATACAATTTCTGAAATGAAGAAATTTAATATATCCAATCCACAGTTCATATTCAATTTTCAATAACTGTCCTGTAATGCCCTTTGTAGCATTTTATATTTGTTTTTTTTTAAACCTATGGACCGTGATCCAATCCATTATCACACATTACATGTAGCTGTTAAAATCTCTTGTTTCCTTAAAAATGGAACCTTTCCCTGCCTTTCTTTGTCCTTTTGATCTTGACATTTTTCAAGAACACAGGCCAGTTATTTTGTTTAATGTTCCTCATTTTGAGTTTGTCCGATGTTTCCTCTTGATTAGCCTTAGATTATGCATCTTGGTGGTAATACTATAGAGGCAATGCTTTTTCCTTTTCAAGTACATCATATCAGGAAACACATGAAATGTTAGTTTAATCCAATATTGGTGGTTTTGATTATGCTTGTTAATGTGATGTCCAACCCAGTTTCCCCACTGTCAAATTACCAAATTTCCTTTATAATTAAAAAAGTAATTTGTGTGGAGTGCCTGGGTGGCTCAGTCGTTAAGCGTCTGCCTTCTGCTCAGGGTGTGATCCCAGAGTCCTGGGATCAAGCCCCGCATCAGGCTCCTGCGCTGGGAGCCTGCTTCTTCCTCTCCCACTCCCCTTGCTTGTATTCCCTCTCTCGCTGGCTGTCCTTCTCTCTGTCAAATAAATAAATAAAATCTTAAAAAAAAGTAATTTGTGGGAAAATATTTTGAAACTATTTTATATAAAATTTTACCCACTAATTTTAGCATGTGTTGATGATTTCTAACTCCATTATCCCTTATATTAGTTGGCATAAGGAAGAGCTTTCTCTTCTCTCTCATTTCTTTATTCACTTATATTAGTATGGGCTGATGAATTCTTATTTTATCGAAGGTGTTATAATTCATTATTATCATTATTTATTTTGATGTTCAAATTGTCCCAGATTTGGCCAGTGAGAGTTTCTTCAAGCCGACTCCTACTCCAAATATTTATGCAAGTATATTTTCCTTTAAAAACTCCCACATTTCACTCTATCCCTAAGGAAATAAAATAGTCTTCCATCAGTTTTTTTTTCCACAGCAGAAAGTTACTATAATGTCAAATTAAAAAATGTTCTAGAAGAACATGCTAAGGATATGATACTGATGATTACTAAATTAAGTGATGAAAACAACTGTGTCCCTATTTTGGAAAAGCTCTTTCTTCTTTTGCTATTTTTTCCTCAGAGTTGTAATGTGTGCAATTTTTTTTAAAGTAAAAAATAATATTTGCATGATTTCAGAGTATTTCATCTAGAAACCCTAAAAACTAACACTACATAACAACTTTAAAAATCTTTAAAAACACTTTACCCCAAATATTCTAAAACATACACATATTATTTTTAATTAATTAAAAAGATCTAAATAAATGTAGAGTTGTTATAATGCTGCAACCTAAGACATTTTTCAAGTAACATTGGTCTTTCAAAAGCACACAGTTGGTTATAAATGTGCATCTTCTTTTTCTTTCTTTTTTTTATAAAGATTTTATTTATTTATTTGACAGAGAGAGAGAGAGCGCGCATGTGTGCGCACACAAGCAAGGGAAGGGGCAAAGGGAGAGGGAGAAGCAGCCTCCCCACTGAGCCAGGAGGGAGCCCAATGTGGGGCTGGATCCCAGGACACTGGGATCATGACCTGAGCTGAAGCCCCTTCTTTTTCTTTTAAGGGTTAAAAATGTAAATAGAGAATTTGAAATCATTGACAGTAACATCTCAGAATTACAAGGAAGTCTGAAACATATTCAGTCCTGTACTTCCCAAACTATGCTCTGAGGATCACTTAATACACATGGTATAGACATAGGGTAACACAGAAACCTTTAATACTATATTCATCTTTTGGAAATTCACAATACACATTAATGTTGGGTATGAAAACTTGCTTAACTTTGTTTAATCCAGAATTCCCCAAATTTCAGCATGGAAGTTAGAATTTTTTTAGAAGTTCACCCTTAATATCTAGCTGGGCAATGGTGACATTCTCATTTTTTCAGAAAAGAGCTATCTTTTATAATGTCTAATATATAGCAGATCCAGAACAGAATGCAATTCTCCTGGCCACTAGCAGTTTTGTTGTTACAACATACTGCTTCCTGTATTAACATAAGATCGCTTCTAGATCTTTTCAGTTGGAATCCTTTACCAAGAATTAGTAAGAGCAGAAGATGCTTATTATAAAACATGCTTTGAAGCTCTTATTAATGTCTAGTCACTGCTGTCCAAAATACAGGATCAGTGGTTCTGTGTTGTGGAGTCTAGCTTCTATGACTTAACATATTGTGATCTTTAAAAATAAGTAGCTATGGTATTTTCCTACTTGTCTGACTATATAAATAATGTGAGCCCTTCTTGTGTCAAAGACTGGATCCCACGCAAGGGTGCAATAGCTATATTGGTAAATACTATACAAAGTCATTCATTCACTCAAGCATATACTCTCCCTTTCAAAAATGGTTTTGCAACCATTTGGCTTCCTGAAACATAAACTAACTAAACAGGATAGTTAGTTCCCCAAACTGGTGTCCTGAAGAACACAGCTCCAAATGGTGGAATTTGATAGGATGCAAAATAGTGTCAAAGTCAAACAAGCTTGGGAAATGTTGGGTTTACAGAACTTTTTCCCTCCAGTACTACTCAGAAAGTTTTATATAATAAAGGGCATTGTGAATTTTCAAGAGAGAAAAATATGAAGAATGTGTGTGGGTGTGCGTGCATGATTTTAATTCCCCCAATTTACTTGACAACTGATATTTTCTCCCCCCTTCATGATAAAGCTTTTAGAAGATTGTTGTATGAAATACCAGTTTGGGAAACACTGATTTGATTAATAAGGAAAAACAAAATCATCTAGGAACTGGAGACAAATCAGAGCTAGGTTTACTGTTCAGTTACAGTAAGTTTCTAGACTTGATAAGTCTCTCATGCGAACTCCCCCAAAAATGCCTTAATATCTCTGCCCACACTTTCTGTTCAGAGAACTGCTTCTGGGCCACTCTCTTATATCTGTTTATTGTTTGTCTCTTGCATCTCATTTTGCTCAGCTTCTGCCTCACTTAGCTGCAGCCCTTACACATTCTTGTCTCTCCCTGTACATGAGATTTGATTCTCAGCACTAGGTTTCCAGGTTATGACTTTAGACGCCTTAATATGGAATCTGGCCATCTGCCCTGGTACTTTGTAGTTCTCCCTGGCTATAGAAAAAAAAAAAAAAAACCTACGAGCTAGTTTGGCAAGCAAATCTTTTTATCATCAAGAGGACAAACAAAACTACATGGTTGATCCTTAGCGCATCTTTGCTTTAATTTTATTAGGTGAGAATTGTGACGTAATCTGTTATTTCTTCTACTTTATAATATTTTTGCAATGAGGAAAGAGAAAACAAATGAGATTCTCACAATATATATTGGACTCTTTATTTGAAAGTCAGTCACCCGTGTACACGCTTTAACTCATTCAGAGCTTTCCTTTCAGGGTTTTATTTTTTATGCAGAAGTATTAAAGGGTGAACTAGCTTTCTACACTGGGAGAATATGGCTTCCTGAATGTAAAAGCTGACTTTTTGGAAGAGATGCTCTACAACAAATTGACAGATGATAAAATCTACTTCTCCTGATGAATATAATTTCATAATGCAGTCTCTGGATACTATTTTATTTTTCTAATAATTTAACAGAGTTTACCCAAAATTAGGAAATGAAAACTAATTTAGCCTTATTGGGGTTAGATTTCAAAATTAGCAGATTACTACACTAGGTAAATAATGGGGAGAAATCCATAATGAGTCATATCTAACATGATCTAACATTTAAAAATGAACAATGATTATGTGTGCATTTTTAACTGGAATGTAAAAGCATTATGTTTTATTATTTGAATCTTTTTAAACAATATTTTAATGCCAGCTTAAAAATTTATTGTGCAGACTTTCAGATACCTTTTAAAATACAAGCAATGTTAAGGAGTGTGCATCCTATAATTCTAGCATGTGGAACCAGAATGTTTCTGAGGTTTCACAGTAAACATCAGCAATGCAGCACACTCTACCTCGATTTTCAATATCTAGGTCACATGGACCACTTTGAATACTGTGAATAGGAAAAAAAAAACAAGCAGGAAGATTTCTGTAGTGCCACTAAGAAATCATAACAACATTCAAATTATGAAAAAAAAGTAACATGGATTTTAAAATAATAATTCCTAGACAAAATAGAAAATAGTGCCTTAAAATGAATTTCTGATCTGTTATGTAAACTGAATAAAACCTTTAAGGAGTGTTATTTACTTAATAAAATATCTTTTGTTTTTACTGCTCCCTCGGATGTGTGTGTGTGTGTGCACAATGAATAGTCAGGAACGGAGAAGAAGAAAATACTGAAAATATATTTATTGTTAATCAAAAAGCACATGCAATTTAGGGAAAAATCCTGCAGTAGTTAGCAGTAGTCAGAAACTATAGGTTCCATTTACAATAAAGGCAAATAAGTATGATAATGATATCTGAAATTACAATCTTTATTTATATGAAAGAGACATAGAAGATTGACAATATATTTTAATTATGAAAAATGCACAGTGGCTTTGTAATTTTTCTTATCCATAAACATATAGTTGCATATATTTAGAGCCTAGAATTGTCTTTACTGTAGTTTTTATTATTTTCCTTGAAATCTACTGTATTTATTAGGTTATGAATTTAAAAATTTCCCTTGCCCCTTCCCCAAGTTATTACATGAAAAACAGGAAGTAAATGTTTCTCAGTAAAATGAGAGACTCTAATAATCTATAATAAAGCTCTGCTACCATTTATAATTTTTATACATGTATAGTTCTTTTTAAGAGTGACAGAAATGAAAGCAACTTGACTGAGTGCATTTTTCTTAATCTATTGAATAACACCAGAGGGAAATCACACATGCATCGGCACAACAATTAAGATGGGAAACACTGAAAAATTACATTTAAATTACTAGGATATATAGAGATAGAACTTTGATAAAGAGATTATTCATATTATAAAGACTTGGCTACAATCAATGTATATTATTTAACAACACTAAAGCTTGCAAGTACACAAAGGAGCTCCTTCAGACTGCATGCAAGAAAGCAGGAAAAACACCTTATACATATAGCATACCATTAGTTGGCAGCAGTTCTCTTTAAGGCACCAAAATTTTCATACAGATACACATTAGGGGATTTGGATTAGAAAATGTACTCTATTTATGGTGATATTTTAGAGGTGGTTAAAAAATGGGTCCATACTCTTTATATGAAAAACCCACAGTGAACATCACACTCAATGGGGAAAAACTGAAAGCTTTTCCCCTAAAGTCAAGAAAAAGACAAGGATGTTCACTCTCACCACTTCTATTCCTCACTGTATTGAAGTCCTAGCCTCAGCAATCAGACAACAAAAAGAAATAAAAGGTATCCAAATTAGCAAGGAAGAAGTAAACTTTCACTATTTGCAAATGACATGATACTATGTAGAAAAAACCCTAAACACTCCACCAAAAAACTAATTGATAAGTGAATGCAGTGAAGTCTCAGGATACAAAATCAATGTACACGAATCTGTTGCATTTCTATATACTAATAATGAAACAGCAGAAAGAGAAATTAAGAAAATAATCCCCTTTACAGTTACACCAAAAATAATAAAGTACCTAGGAATAAATTTAACCAAAGGGGTGACAGACCTGTACTCTGAAAACTATAAAATATTGATGAAAGAAAGTGAAGAAAACACAAAGAAATGGAAAGACCTTCAATGCTCACTGATTGAAAGAATAAATATTGTTAAAATGTGCACAATGCCCAAAGCAATGTACAGATTTAGTGCAATCCCTATCAAAATACCAATAGCATCTTTCACACACCTAGAACAAGCTATCCTAAAATTTGTATGGAACCACAAAAAAACCCTGAATAGTCAAAGCAATCCTGAAAAAGAAAAGCTGGAGGTATCACAACCCCAGATTTCAAGTTATATTAAAAAGCTCTAGTAATCAAAACAGTATGGTACTGGCACAAAAATAGACACATAAATCAATAGAACAGAACAGAAAATCCAGAAATAAACCCACAGTTATATGGCCAATTAATCAACAAAGCAGGAAAGAATATCCAGTGGGAAAAAGACAGTCTCTTCAATAAATAGTGTTGGGAGAACTGGGCAGCTACATGCAGAAGAATGAAACTGAACCACCTTTCTTACACCATATGCAGAAATGAACTCAAAATGGATTAAAGACTTCACTGTGAGACCTGAAACCATAAAAATCCTAGAAGACAGTGTAGGCAATAATCTCTCTGGCATAAGCTGTAACAACATTTTTTTAGATATATCTCCTGAGGCAAGGGAAATGCAAGCAAAATAAATTATTGGGACTACATCAAAATCAAAAGCTTCTGCACAGCGAAGGAAACAATCAACAAAACCAAAAGGTATCCTACTGAATGGGAGAAGATATCTGCAAATGACATATCTGAAAAAGGGTTACTAATCAAAATATATAAAGAACTTATACAATTCAACACCAAAAAAACCAAATAATCCAATTAAAAAATGGGCTGAAGACATGAACAATATTTCTCCAAAGAAGACATCCACATGGCCAACAGACACAAGAAAAGATACTCAACATCACTCATCATCAGGGAAATGCAAATCAAAACTAGAAGGAGATATCACCTCACACCTGTTGAATGGCTAAAATAAAAAATACAAACAACAAGTGTTGGCTAGGATGTGGAGAAGGAACATTCTTAAACTGCTGGTGGGAATGAAAACTGGCACAGCCACTGAGAAGACAATATGGAGGCTCCTCAAGAAGTTAAAAATAGAACTATCCTATGATCCAGTAATTGCACCACTGGGTATCTATTCACAAAATATAAAAACACTAATTCAGAGGGATACATGCACCCCTATGTTTATAGCAGCATTATTTACAATAGCCAAATTATGAAAGCAGCCCAAGTTTCCACTGATAGATGAATGCATAAAGGAGATGTGAAATTTATGTATATATATATAACTCAGCCATAAAAAGAAAGAAATTTTGCCATTTGCAACAACATGGATGGAACTAGAGAACATAATGCTAACTGCAATGAAGTCAGAGAAAGACAAATACCATTTGATTTCTCTCCCATGTGGAATTTAACAAATGAAACAAGCAAAAGAAAAAAAGAGAGAGAGAGAGAGAGAGAGAGAGAGACAAACCAAGAAACAGACTCTTACCTATAGAGAACAAACTGATGGTTCCCAAGAGGGGGTGGGTGGGTGGGGGGATGGGTGAAATAGGTGCTAGGGATTAATGAGTACACTTGTGATGAGCACCCGGTGATGTACGGAGTGTCATACACCTGAAACTAATATAACTAATTAAACTAATATAACTAATTAACTCAAGTGGCATTAAAGTTTATTTTCATCCTCATAGTTGTCAATTTTACTGCAAATAAAAGATTATAAGCTTCTAGAAGTTAAACGTTGGTTAAGACTAATTTAGTGCTATTCTATGCAAAATCACATTTACATTCAATGATATGAGATGGGATGGTCTGAAGTGATAGATGGAAAGCACTGCTAGAGTAGAGATTTGATTATTTCTGAAGGAAGTCATTTCTGTTTTGGCCTGGAAAATAGTATGCTATATAGATATATATATGTAATTTGTTAATATATCTTGTAATATAATAATACATATATTTTGCTTTTATAGGAGAAAGTATTTAATTGTTTCTAGGTGATTATATTTTATTAAATATTAACCCATTTATTTATATCTAAGAATGTGCTATTTACTTAGTATTTTAATAATATATCTTTTGCTAAGTGTAATAAGAATAACAAATAATTAAATCAGGAAACCCTAGTCTGTTAGTTGATGCTGCTATAATTTATTTAAACTCCAGCTAGAGTGGATCTTTTTAAAATGACATTTGATTTGGTCATTTCTCTGATTAGAAATTTGCAAGGACTTCCAAAGACAGTAAGTAGACCATACATGTTTTTACTTCTTTTAAGACCTATGAAAATAATAGTACAGGAATAAAAAATAAATAACACCACAATGGATGGGCCATTGACAGATGAGAAATTCCAAAAAAATTAATGTGAGCTAGAAAACAGAGAAAAACTGTAGCCTTGGCACACAAGAAACCACAGCCTGGTAGACAAGGAGCGGCAAAAGCTAAGATAGGACCCGTGGGTCTGTAGAATCTCAGGGAGAATCAGAGGGTGAATCTCACAGATGCCTGGTAAGAGGACAGTGAGAGCAGGAGGGAGAGGTGGGGCTGAAAATGGAGATTAACTGAATGTTTGTATAAGGAACAGTTGGCATCCATATCCACTGAAGGAAGGCATTCTTTTTTTTTTTTTTTAAGGTTTCTATTTATTTATTTGACAGAGAGAGAGAGCGCAAGCGAGTGCACAAGCAGGGGGAATGGCAGGCAAAGCAGGCAGAGGGAGAAGCAGATTCCCTGCTGAGCAGGGAGCCTGATGTGGGGCTCCATTCCAGGACCCTGAGATCATGACCTGATCTGAAGGGAGACCTTTAACCCACTGAGCCACCCAGGCGCCCCTGACGGAAGGCATTCCTAAAGCAACAATCAAAGGGTTCTTCTTGGAGGAAATCAATCCCAGAGCAAAGAATAGCTTTAGAATCTGGCATTTATGGGATGCCCCACTGCAAAGGCTAGTTCCCTGGCCTAATCACCCTAAACACCTGAAATTAGGAAAAGCTGTCTTTGTATGTAAAACACCTAATCAGCTGTTTATTGTCTGACTGTTAAATATGAATCTTTAACCAAGAATTGCCAGGTATTAAAAAAAAAAAGCTTCCTGTGTAAAAGAGAAATAAAAATAAGCAAACAGAAAACAAAAGATGAACTGGAGGAAATAGGTAATTTAGTAAAAAAAGGAACTTTAAGAAGACCTCTAGCTAGTATCCTCAGGGACAGTGGGCAGACATCATATCTGCAAAATAATAATAATGACAATAATTATAATAGTAGTGATAATAGCAAATATGTATAATGCTTACTCTATTCCATATTTTGTTCTCAGTGTTTTAGGTTTATCAACTCATTTAATCCTCAGAACTCTGAGACAGGCATACTATCATTATCTCCATTTCAGGTTAGGACAGAGACACAGAACTTAAAATTGCTCAAGATCATAGAGGTAAGTGTGGGAGACTGGGATTCAAACTCAGTCTGGCTCCGGAATCTGTGTACTTAATTACCACCCTTTTCAACTTAAATTAAACAAAAACCCGAGAAAAAATGAAAGGCTCTTGGAAAATAAAAACAAAATTTTGTATTTATACCCTCCCACGGATCTCTTTTTAGGAATGGAGAGCACTGAATGGATAGATTGAAAAAGAAAGTATCATAGAAAAGAGGAGACATTAGATGTTTAGCCATGTGGTCCTTCATAGAATAACAAGTTACAGAAGGAAAGAAGAAGAAAAAATAAAGAAGAAAAGGGTAGAAATTACTAAAGAAATAATACAAGATAATTTTCAAGGAATGAAACTCCTCAGATGAAAATGCTCGCTGAATTCAACAGAAAAATATGAACAGAAAAAAGTTTACCCCAAGACACATCATCAGGAATTGAAAAGCACCAAGAAAAACAAAGATGGTTCCCAAAAGTTGCCAAGCAAAAAAATGATGAGCTGCGTCTCAGGCTGGTGTTGAATTTTAGAAGACTGTGGACCATCATTTTCCAAGTTTGGAGAGAAAATTATTTGTGCTCTAGTATTCCAGAGAAACTAGAATTCAGATGGAAGCAGTTTTTAAAAAGGCTGCAAAAGCTTCTCTTCAGCATATTCTTTAAAGGTGGTGCCTTTCCTACAAACTTTAACACAATGACTGTTAAGACTTTTATAAAAAGGAGTGAGTAGAAGTGGCACAAAATGCCAGTTTTTAGACAGTGTCTCATGTGAAGAAGGCAGTCAAAACATGGCACCTTCTAATGTGTTTTCTCCCTCTCCAATACGATGCACACACACCCATCTCTCCCCTTTCCTCCCACTGGGGCCCTGCCCCCAGACCTGCACTTTATGATGTTAGAACATGAATATATCTCTAGTGAGAACAAAATAAAAAAACATTTTAAACATATGAAAACTAAAAAAAAAATTTGTCATCCAAATATTTTTTTCATAGAAAGCTGCTGAGGGACATGCTTTATTAAAGGTGGATGTACACTAAAAAAGAGAAAAATGTAGGTTGTCTGTTGTAGTGCCAATGAAAAGACAGGAAAGGGAAGCCCAAGAAGGACAGCTGTGCAGCCAGAGGATGTAAGGCTCCAGAAGAGCAGTTCCCAGGGAAAAGGACAAAAAAAGAGAGAGACCGCCAGAGTGTTTTATATAATGGCAAGTTGGAGGGAACTGGGAATATGATAAAGAAAAAATAATGAAAAAAAAAAACAAAAAAGGATATTAGAAATTTTTAGAAAACTGAAAAATTCCATCAGTAAGGACATACACCAAAGAAGTCTATTTGGGACTACAACCAGTCATTAATTGAAATGATTCTGTACCAGGTACTGTTTAAACTGTCGAGAATATGGTGAGGGGGAAAACAACAAACAAAAAATAAAAAAAAAAATAAAGTAGATGATAACCCTTGGTCTTCTTGACGCTACAGTCAAGAATGGGGAAAGTGTCAATAACTTCAAAAATTAAGTGAAATAAAATATATAATTTGTATTAACAATAGTTGCTGTGGAGAAAAACATAAGGAAAATACAGTGAGAATCCCAGGGAGGGGAGTTGCTTTTCCAGTAAGATGGCCAGGAATGGCCCTACTGAGCAGCTGCCACTTGGGTTGCGTATTTATGGAAGGAGGGATCAGGCAATGCATCTGGGTGAATGGAGGTTCCAGGTGGAGGAAGCAGCAAAGGCAAAAGGTCTTTTCACACAATAACGTACTTAATTATGGTTATAAAGTAGATGTAAATGGCATCAGTTTTAGAAATGCGAAAATGAAAGAAGGGAGGGCAGAACCATGGAGAAGGTGGGTGCGCTAATATCCTCATCTGACTAGAGGGGACAATCCCAAAGCTGAAGGTATTAGTTTATTATCTACAGTTACAACAACAAAACCAAACATAAAAATGAAACTAACCGAAGAATGATAGAGAAAAGGTAGAGGTAGAGTGAGTGAGTGAGTATATAATGCTTCTTTTATTTATGTGTATGTTAATATATGATGCCTAAAAGTGATAAATAAAAAAATCTGAGGTGAAAGCAAATTACTTTAATCTGAATAAATGAAGATATCAGAAGGAAAAGTAGAAAGAGAAGTGAGGCTTAAGTGGGAGAAGTTGGATTACAGAACTGATTTTAACCATATGCTTGATTTGATTTACACACACACACACCCACACACACCCCTTTTGGAAGCTTCCATTACTCTTAGGATAAATACCAAAATCCTAAACAAGGCCTACAGGGCCCTTCCTGTCTCAGCAGCTTCACCTCATGCCCCCTCCCCCGCACTCTCTGCCCTAGTCACACCTCCATTCAGTTTTCTGAGCAAGCAAGGACCTCTCAGCTTCTGTCTAAGCTATTCCTTTCATCTGAAATGTTTCTGGCCCAATATCCCACACTCCTGGATTGACTTATTCATTAGGACCAGTAGGCACAAGTGCTTAGGGCCCACAATACTCTTAGGGGTCCACGAAAATGTTTTCTTTCAAAATAAGAAAAACAACACTTTTAGGTCAAAGAAAATATTTTAATATACCATATTAACATATTTATCTCCATACCATTATAATAGCAAAATACAATTTTTAATATTTCTTACGGAGGAAGGGGCCCATAAAAGCAAAAGTGTCTACTTAAGTTGTTAAAATAACATCCACAACTCTTTTAAATGTATTTATATAATAGACAATAAAAGGGAGGGAATTAAGAAAACAAAATATTTACCTAATTCACCCAGTATATGGAACACTACTATACCATAGTATTAATACCAAGTTCATAGTGTGGTCCCTGAATCTCGCATTCCCCAGTTCTACTGACCTTGTGACTCCTACTCATCCCTCAGATCTCAGCTAAATTGTCCCTTCTTCAGGTGAGTAAGGGACAGGTGGGGCTAGGTAGGAAGAGACAGGTAAGGGGGCTACGTGATCAGGCTCACAGAAATCCCAGAAATGCTGAGGCATAAGGAAACCAGAGATAAGGGAACAAATTAGACCACCCTGCCCTGGGCATTAGAGGTGGGGTCTTTCTATGGCAGTTACATTGTGACCACAAGGAATAAACAGACCCAAAGAAGAAGTAAGCCATTAAAGATGTTATCACCAGTCCTTACTCGAACCAAGACATCACAAGAATGATAAGGCCACAAGCTCCCTGGTCAGCTCTAAATAAAAGATTGTCAGTGGAGACCCACATTGGCAACATCATCAGGACCCCTCTCATTCCTGAGAGCTTTTTCTCTGTATCCTTGCTTAATAAAACTATTGCTTTACTAACTTTCCTTTGTCCTCCAGATTCATTCTTCGACTCTGAGAGACAGGAACCTCACTCTCCTGCTTCACAGGGACTCTGCCTTATTCTCCCAGACAATATGAGGTTCTGATACATGTTCTCCCATCACCTTGTAATATGGAAATGATATAAATAATTGTGTAAATTTGCATTTAATGAAATCAGGAACTGCATTTACCTCATTTAGCACTATATCCCCAGCATAAAACCTTGTATGCAGTGATGTGAGTCCCTGAAGGACTCAGAATTTTCTACTGTGGCTCTCTCAAACCCTTGTTCAGTTTTCTGATCCTAGATTTACTACTATTTAATCTCTTATTGACTGTTTCTTCATTTTAAAAATGGGAATAATAATGGGAGTTATGAGTTAGAACGAGAATAGTACTTGACAAACAGTAAAGCCTATTTAAAGCCTAGCTTTAAAAAAACCCAAAAAAACCCTAGCTATTCTTCATTAGATTATTACTACTACAATACTATTTTTTATTACTATTATCATCATCATTATTATACCATATACTGGATGAACTAGGAAAATATTTTGTTTTATTAGTTTCCTCCCTTTTACTATCTATTATGTAAATATGTTTAAAAGAGTGTGGATGCCATCTTAACAACTTAAGTCCCAAGTTTTCAGGAAAATGTTAGAGCAAATAGCTATAAAGAAAGAAGAGAACTGAAGTTTTGGCTACTGAAAATACATAATTATCCATGAATTCAAGACACCAGGGCTTTCAAAATATCCATACCCACCAATTCATAATTTTACATGATAAGATCAGTCTAGAAGAAAATTTTTAGCAAAGAATAGTAAATCAGAATTCTCTCAAACATAAATTTCTATGAAAATCTAATAAAAATGAGAGGAAGAATTTATTATCTTAAAAAAAAATCTCACCTATCTCCCTTAAATAGATACTCTACAGAGTTGAACACAATTTTCAATAGTGGTATTACTTTCTTGGAGTTACAATTTTTTATACATAATTCCTTCTACCGCTAAATAAAAATACATACCCCAAAGCAGTAAAAATATAGTAAAGCAACAGTAACTGAAAAGTCTACCAAAGGTTTTCATTTTAGCAAACATTTATCTTACCATCTAAGCTTCAGACTCTTGAGATGACCCTTGGGATAAAATGACAGACTTAGGTTTGATTCCCACTGGCATTTCAAACAGTACTGCACAACCTGCGGACCATTTTTTAAGGATAAATGACTGGCTAGGAGTGCCACAGTCCTGAGGCTTTGCCTGGGGCCTATAATCTCACCTGATCATTATTCACAACCCCCCAGAAAAGCCTACAGCTAAAATTGTGATTGCTATTTAGGACTAAACTTGCAAATTCAATTTTGAAAATCCTTTCTTCTTTCATGATTTCATTTTTTTTTGTTTTATTCATGTGCACTTTCAGAGATCAACTATAGCAAGCATTAAAACCTAGAGCCAATAGTCCATCTGTTTTGAATGTTGCTTTCTTTACCAATTTATTTAAAAAAAAGCTGTTTTAATAGTAAAAATGCCTAAGGACTACATTGCATAATACATGCACCTAAAAATGTAAAGTCCTTATTTAAAGGGGATATGAAAAGCAGTGATAATGGAGAAGAGTTCTGTAAATTTAGAATTTTGTAATACAGTTCTCCTAAGCCATTTTTTAATTTGAAAAACCAAAATGTTTTTTATAAATGCAAAAATGAATTGAGGGATGCAACAGTCTCTGAAAATCAGGGAATTAGCTAGAGTCAAATCATACCACAAATTTCTTTAGTTAGATCTTTCACTTTTTTTTTTACTTAGGTTGTAAAAAATATTTCTTGCTATCTATTCTGACAAAATGTTCCACTCTTGCTTTATTTCTAGGATTGACCACTGCAACCCTCTCTCTGTTCTTCCAGTAATTCTGTTTTAGTTGATAGTGACCTCTAATTTCTTACTGATTTTAACACTTAAGAGTCTCTTCTCTAAAGAACAGCAATTAAAAATGAGGGTTATATGTCTCAGACTGCTTGGATTAGAGTCAGATTCCTTATCTCTATAAAGGGGATAATAATAATTGTTACCTCAAAGTACATTGTGAGGATAAGTGGACTTAGGGTATTTAGTAGATTGTCTGGTACATAGTAAGTACTCAATAAATGTCATTGTTAATGAAATTTTTTAGAACCTTTTCTTTACTTCATAAAGGTCTTCTGAGGAAACGGAAAAAAATTTGTGTGACTAGACAAAGTTGAGTTAAACTCTCTGCTCTTTTGTTTTCTCATTCATAAAATGAAATAATCTGACAATATTAATCTAAAGGTCTTTCTTAACTATAAAAACTTATATAATTTTACTTAGCTATAGCTAAGGTTCAGACTTTTTTTCCTTCTCTGTTTTTAATGTGTACTGACAATTCTGTTTCTAGTTGAGACTAACTTGCTTTTTGTACTCTTCTTTGAATAAGAACCCCATGTGATGATAGTCTATACTCCTACTGGCCTTAGTAGTCATGGGGTATTTTTCTAATTGCTTATGATGAAGTAGTACATTCATTATCAAACCCCACAGAAGACCCTAAGAAGGTATTGCTTCCTTTTGAATTGATGCCTTAAAAGTGAATCAGACACTAATTATATATAATATATAAAAATCTATGTTCTGTCTAATCCAAGGATTTTTAAAAAACTTGTTATGTTTCGAGAGGCATAGGTAAAGTTTTACTCAAAACTGCTATTTTTCATGGCAAAAATGAAGCATATAAAATTAAAGCAAAACATATCAAAACATTAAAAAATGAAAAAATAAGAGAACATAATTGTATCACAGGTGATTTATAGTGTTAACATCCTTAATATGATTCTGGATCCTTATCAATAAAGAAAAAACATCAAAGACCCCCAAGAAAAATCTGGAATGGGGCATAAGTGAGATAGATGGACAAATAAAAATATACAAGGATATACATCTCACTAATAATTAAAATTAGAATGCCATATACTTTTCTCATTTCAGATTTATTTAAAAACAAAGATAGTAAATACCAATGACAAAACTACAGAGAAAGTGGCACTCTGATACACTGTTGGTAGAAATGCAAATTGGAAGAGCCTTTCCATGTATTTCCCCTTTGATCTACCAATTCCATTTTTAAGAATATACTATAAGCCATCATTTTCCAAAGCGTTCAGTGGTATGTTGACATGTTCTGATGTTATTTTGTGTGTGTGTATATATAAAAGTCTAAACTTAATTTTAAATGTAAATGTATACAATGGCATTTAAAAACTTTTCTTTTCCTTTTTTAAATAAACTTTCTTTTTCAGAGAAGGTTTAGGCTCCCAGCAAAATGGACTGGAAAGTACAGCAATTTCCCATATTTGCTCCCTTCCCCCATACATGTACAACTTCACCAACTATCAACATCCTGCAGACAGATGCTATTTTAAGAAAGGATTCTATAGTCAAATATGTTTGATTACTAAGACCATTGTATATGACTATACATTGGTATTCTCCAAGGTGGAGATTAATTGATCTGGTTCTTTATGTTATAGGCCATGGAACCCTTTTATCAGATTGCACACTTAGGAGCTAAGGCTGTGCAACACTTACTTTTGGAAACTGTCCTAAAAAAATCATTAGACACAAGTACAAAGATGTATGTAAGAGAATGTTCACTGAAATCATGCTTCACACAGGAAAAAAAAAACTGGAAAGATCTCATATACTAAATAATTGGAAAGTGGTTACATAATTTATGTTATATACTTAAACTGGAATATTATATAACCATTAATAATGGAAATGCAGATATTTACAGACATGAAAAATACTGCAATAAACTGCTAAGTAAAAGAAGCAACCTAGCCAAAGAGCATTTATAATCTATTGTTCCTAATTCTAATCATAATAATTACATAGATATGTATATTATGCATTATATACAAATATATCAATAAATTCAGAAAGACAACAAAATATAGAGTAGTTAGTTATCACAGGGTGGTAGGATTACTATACTTTTCTGTATTGTCTTATCTTTTTTTTTTTTTTTTACAATGAACATCTATTAATTTTACAATTGAAATATTTTTTAAAGGCTATGTGTTCATATGTCTTAACTGTTTCGGGACATCTGGCATTTTATTCTATAGGTATCAGATGCTTTTCATATTTAATAAAAATTAAGTTCACAGTCAAGAAAACTATAATTATATAAAGAATTCATAGAGAGAAAACACAACTCCTACCTTCTGGAGAGAAACTGATAAAAACATAACAAGTGCTGTGAAAGCCAGCAGCGTAACGGAGGCAGTAAATCTCTAGATGCTCTGTGCCTTTACGAGTCCCTATAAGGGAGTACTTCTTCTCTCTGTAACAGAAATAACATAAACACACACATTTATTTAAAGGAGCAGCTAAAGGAAGAATCATCCTTAAGTATAGCTTGGAGCTATATAGGCTCCTGTTTTCAAGTGGGATCTCATAGGAAAACAGTTGGAAATATTGCCACCTACTTTCTGACCTTGGAAAAGTTACTTATTTTCTCCATACCTCAGTTTACTCATCTGTAAATGAGGATAATGATATTATTAACTATAAAGACTAATATTCATAAAGTACTCATAACAGTGCCAGATACTGTTGCTATATATGTGGTTTTTAAAAATAAAAAGTGGGATTGATTATGTTAATAGATACCCTTCACAGACCATGTTACTATCAGTGATATTTTACTTCTGTTACCATCTCAAGTAATTCTCATCTCGATCCTATGAGGTATTATTATTACTACTTGGCCCTCAGTTGTGCATGCCAGAAACTCAATTTTATCAGTTCCCTTAAACTGATACAAACTCATGAAAAACTGATCAATTTAAAAGGGAATATTTTTTTGTGTTTCCAAAATGATATCCATTGGATAAAATTCTATGTACTAATATCTGGTCTATTTAAGTACTGAGCCACTTAGACATTACCTGATTAGTATAAAATTAAAGCAAGGAGAATTGAAAACTTGTATTGGACCTTTAGCCATAGTAGTAAGATATGCTTTTCTGCTGTGTTACCAATTTCTTCTTACTCTTGATATGATACCTTGAGAAGGCACAGCATCACCAATGAAGTATTCTTGCCAAGAATATTTAACCTGAATCTAATAATAAAAAAAATTCAGAAATCTCAAGTAAGGGCCATCTTGCAAACATTGACCCAGACTTAAAAAATATCAATGACACAAAGAGGCTGGCAATTTTTCTAGATTAAAGGATATTAAATGGATATGATAATGGAATACAATGAATAGCCCTTAATTGGATCTTGGATTAGAGAAAAAAAAGACAGCTATAGTTACTGGACAATTGGGAAATCTAAAATGCAGACTCCAAAAATCTCTTATCAGTGAATAAATTTAAAATTAACTTAGACGGTTTGTACCTAGAGATAAAATTATTCATTTATGCATTTATATTCATCACAATTTATTAAATACCTATTCAGTGTGATAGGCCTGATGATAACAAAAATTCCTGGGAGTAACAAACCCTAAAACATAGACATGGCTTTGCCAAAGAGGTCAGGTGAAGAGTGCTGAGGACCTTTTTATTTAAGTCTGGCAAGTTAGCAAAATAGTTAAACTGTATCTGTTATATTTGAGACTCAGGCCCTCTTCTTACTGAAGTATTTTCCCTTCTAAGGGAAGGGAAAAATTAAGAATGTTGGAGCAGGTTGCTAGTGCTTCATGCACCCTTCAGTAAAGTCCTATAAGATAGCGCGGCACATCTGGAAGCAGAGAAGGGGAAAAAAAGACAGTTTTGCCAAAAGAGCTACTTTCTGTCTGTGCCTGAGAATCAGATAATCTGAAGCCTGGCAGGTTGACAAAGCCAAATTATAAGTGCTTTGTAATTATCTTTTACTTCTTTTTAATAGGCTATTTTCATGATGTAGAATTTGAAAGATACGAAGGGGCAATGAAAATTTCTCTTCCAGTCTTGCCCCCAGAGAAGACTGTTTTACCTCCTCAAAGGCAACCTCTGCTAACAGATTTCATGTATTCTTCCAGAAACGTATAATACATTGTGGTATCTACACTTGAGTTTACAGAAATGGAGCCGTTATACACACCGTTCTACACCTTGCTTTCTTCATAGTATGTTTTTTCAATTGATCATTCCAGTACCGTTGCTTTATTTTATATTATTATTATAAAGCTATACCATAAAAACTATAGACAAGAATACAAGAGGACATACAGATGTTTTCTCATGCAAAGGAAATAAGAAAATGGCCACCAGGAAGCAAAAAGCATTGAGGTATCTGAGTGTAGAGTACTGAAGACAATAACTAAGGAATGTACCTTGGAGGATTTGTCTGAAGACATCTTTGGATTCTAGGCATGCCAGTGTATTGTGACAGAGTATCTGAAAAGTTGCTGAAGCCTCTTCCACGAGAGGGGTGCAAAAGTGGCTAAGACTGAGCTGGCAGACACAAAGGAGAGTGGGGTTTGAAGAAACAGGGTGAAGAGAGCACGGTCCTTATAACTGGAGACCATGGCAAGAATCATGGCAGTAGATCCAGTATATGAAGTCCAGGGGCCAAGCAAGAGGAATTATGTCTTTGTGGATCCTGGCACATGGGCCAAAATGTCAAGGGTCAAGCAATAACTCAGTAGAGACAAGCAAGCAGAGAGGAGAGTATGGAAACCCACACTCAACCACTGATGCCAGGAGGATATAAGTCTCCCAAGGAACCTGGAGAAGAGTAGAAGGGATGGAGAGAATCTAATCTAAGGGGAAGAATCTTGGTTTAAAGCCTAAATTGACTCAGTTTTACTTTAGAAGTAACCAAGCAACTACCAGTTGGTAAGATTAATTTTTCCTTATCTGTGGAAATGGTGGTGGTGGGCGGTGCCAGGAAAAGGGGTTTGTGAGATAAGTCAATTTTTAAATATAGGCAAACTATATTTTACACATTTGAGATAAGCAACTGTAACATTTAAATCTACATAGCCATCTTATAGGGCTGTTACACAAATTCAATGAAATGGTTGTGTAAAAATGTACAACTAATAAATGGTGTGATTTTCTGGTTATGATTTTTGACAGTAACTTTCCTTTAACTTCTTCCCAAGTTCTGTGGCCCTTTATGCAGTCCTATAATGCCGATTTTATATACACATTAACTTCGAAAAAGTATTAGCTTTTTAAATGAATCCTGGTTTCAAATTCTACCTTTGTGGCCACTAGCTGTATAAATTTGAGGAAATATCTTAACTTCCCTGAGTCTTGGATCTTCAGTTATGAACCAGTATGACAGCATAGTAAATACAGTCACTAATACTGTAATAACATAGTATGATGAGCGCTCAGTAATGTATAGAATAGTCGAATCAATACATTGTACACCTGAAATTAGTATAACATTGTATGTTAATTATACTTCCATAAAAAATATATCCCTTCTCAATATTCTCAATACAAACCTATCCAATAAACAATAAGTATTTTCAAAAAAAAATGTGACAATCAAAAATTATTTTACATGTATGTATTAACTATAACACATTGTTTGGCCCATGGTTGGTGGACCTACCAATTTCTCTAAAGTTTAAACTGTGTTACCCAGTTTTTGATTTGGAAAGTTTGATCGTGTCGTATGTCCTTACTATACAAGACCGAGCTCTGTAAAATAAGACTCCTAGTTATTTTCAGGCTGATGGAGTAATAAACATTCCCACATACCATGAAGGAAGCAGGTCTCTGTCATAATAAAAGCATTTAAATATAAAATATAAACATAAACAGCAATCTTCTTAAATCCCTACCCTGAGACTGAGTATAGGGATTAGCTATAATTATTTCCCATTTCCTCTAAATGGAAATTGTCTTTTTATTTTTATTTATTTATTTATTTTTAAAGATTTTATTTATTTATTTGACAGAGACAGAGACAGCCAGCGAGAGAGGGAACACAAGCAGGGGGAGTGGGAGAGGAAGAAGCAGGCTCCCAGCAGAGGAGCCTGATGTGGCTCGATCCCATGGCGCCGGGATCACGCCCTGAGCCGAAGGCAGACGCTTAACCGCTGTGCCACCCAGGCGCCCCAGAAATTGTCTTTTTAAAGAAAGGTATTTATCTCAAATCTAACAAATGTTAAAAAGAAACTACTCAGTGGATAATAAAATCAACAATCAATATTGATTTCTGATTGAAGAGGTAGATTGGACATATACATTTAACTCCATTCCTTTTCAAAACCATACTAAAATACAATATTAACGTTTTTGTTAAAAAGCCTAAACCAAGGAAGAAAAGGAGAGTGAGAAATGAATGAATGTATGATAGTAACCAAAATTCGGAAGCTAGAAGACAGAAGGATGATAGCTAACTGACAGCTGATTCAAACAAGTTGAATCCTAAGCCAGCAGTAGGTAAAGCCGTGAAGCAATTTTACTTGCACTAGTTTCCAAAAAAACCTTGGGAATTGGTGGCACCTAAACTTCTGGAAGCAGGTTAAATAACAGCAAGCCTGGTTAGAAATCAATTTAAGAATTAATCTCTTGCATTCCCTCTCTACCATTCACAACTAGACAAGTACTCCTCCCTCTCTAATCCTGACACAAAACTAAATGTTTAGGGGCGCCTGGGTAGCGCAGTCGTTAAGCGTCTGCCTTCGGCTCAGGGCGTGATCCCGGCGTTATGGAATCGACCCCCACGTCAGGCTCCTCCGCTGGGAGCCTGCTTCTTCCTCTCCCACTCCCTTGCTGTGTTCCCTCTCTCGCTGGCTGTCTATATCTGTCACATAAATAAATAAATCTTAAAAAAAAAAACACTAAATGTTTATTCTTCGGAGTGTGTACAAGAGAAGATTCCCAAACTGGGAAATTTTGAAGACTTCTGGAGGGCAGAGTATTCTCCTGAAAACAGAATTCAATGAAGTTTTTTATGATAAATATTCTCAAGTCCTCTACTACTGGGTTTGCAGAATGCTAGTAGCCCATCATAAAGCCTCTAGGCAAGAGAGTGGAAGACTCCCCTTTGGTGAATATAACTGGAATAAAAAAAATGGGTGTTCAATGAAATCATACTGGGGGTTCCTGAACAAAACAGCATGTTCAGATCTAGGGAATTCACAGCTGTTAAGCTCCACTTCTGTGTTATCCTGGCATCCCCCTTTCTTACTATCTGAAATATGAACTGACAGCCAATGACTGCTAGACATCTGGGGAAAGCCCCTAATAGGAAAGATGGAACATGAAACAAACAAACAAACAAACAAAAAAACCAAGCAAACAAACAGAAAATAGAACTGTTCAGGAAAAAAGAATTTCAAAAACGTTATCTTTTTTTTAAAAAAGATTTTATTTATTCATTTGAGAGAGACAGAGAGAGCACAAGCAAGGGGAGAGGCAGAGGGAGAGGGAGAGGGAGAAGCAGACTCCCTGCTGAGCTGCGACCCCCCCCCAACGTGGGGCTTGATCCCAGGACCTGGAGATCATGACCTGAGCTGAAGGCAGATGCTTAACCATCTGAGCCACTCAGGTGCCCCTCAAAAGAAATTTTC